>NW_027198151.1:0-32500 GCF_038502225.1 Cherax quadricarinatus
AAGAAGAGTCCTGTGTTAAGGTAAACATTTATATGAGCGACGCTACGAGCTCCAATGTTGAAAATTATTCCCTGTAGGGGTGGGCAGGGTGGGATGTAGGGGTGGGCAGGGTGGGATGTAGGGGTGGGCAGGGTGGGATGTAGGGTGGGCAGGGTGGGATGTAGGGGTGGGCAGGGTGGGATGTAGGGGTGGGCAGGGTGGGATGTAGGGGTGGGAAGGGTGGGATGTAAGGGGTGGGCAGGGTGGGATGTAGGGGTGGGCAGGGTGGGATGTAGGGGTGGGCAGGGTGGGATGTAGGGTGGGCAGGGTGGGATGTAGGGGTGGGCAGGGTGGGATGTAGGGTGGGCAGGGTGGGATGTACGGGTGGGCAGGGTGGGATGTAGGGTGGGCAGGGTGGGATGTAGGGTGGGCAGGGTGGGATGTAGGGGTGGGCAGGGTGGGATGTAGGGTGGGCAGGGTGGGATGTAGGGGTGGGCAGGGTGGGATGTAGGGTGGGCAGGGTGGGATGTAGGGGTGGGAAGGGTGGGATGTAGGGGTGGGCAGGGTGGGATGTAGGGGTGGGCAGGGTGGGATGTAGGGGTGGGCAGGGTGGGATGTAGGGGTGGGCAGGGTGGGATGTAGGGTGGGCAGGGTGGGATGTAGGGGTGGGCAGGGTGGGATGTAGGGTGGGCAGGGTGGGATGTAGGGGTGGGCAGGGTGGGATGTAGGGGTGGGCAGGGTGGGATGTAGGGGTGGGCAGGGTGGGATGTAGGGGTGGGCAGGGTGGGATGTAGGGTGGGCAGGGTGGGATGTAGGGGTGTGCAGGGTGGGATGTAGGGGTGGGCAGGGTGGGATGTAGGGTGGGCAGGGTGGGATGTAGGGGTGGGCAGGGTGGGATGTAGGGGTGGGCAGGGTGGGATGTAGGGGTGGGCAGGGTGGGATGTAGGGGTGGGCAGGGTGGGATGTAGGGTGGGCAGGGTGGGATGTAGGGGTGGGCAGGGTGGGATGTAGGGTGGGCAGGGTGGGATGTAGGGGTGGGCAGGGTGGGATGTAGGGGTGGGCAGGGTGGGATGTAGGGTGGGCAGGGTGGGATGTAGGGGTGGGCAGGGTGGGATGTAGGGGTGGGCAGGGTGGGATGTAGGGTGGGCAGGGTGGGATGTAGGGGTGGGCAGGGTGGGATGTAGGGTGGGCAGGGTGGGATGTAGGGTGGGCAGGGTGGGATGTACGGGTGGGCAGGGTGGGATGTAGGGTGGGCAGGGTGGGATGTAGGGGTGGGCAGGGTGGGATGTAGGGTGGGCAGGGTGGGATGTAGGGGTGGGCAGGGTGGGATGTAGGGGTGGGCAGGGTGGGATGTAGGGTGGGCAGGGTGGGATGTAGGGGTGGGAAGGGTGGGATGTAGGGGTGGGCAGGGTGGGATGTAGGGGTGGGCAGGGTGGGATGTAGGGGTGGGCAGGGTGGGATGTAGGGGTGGGCAGGGTGGGATGTAGGGGTGGGCAGGGTGGGATGTAGGGTGGGCAGGGTGGGATGTAGGGGTGGGCAGGGTGGGATGTAGGGGTGGGCAGGGTGGGATGTAGGGGTGGGCAGGGTGGGATGTAGGGGTGGGCAGGGTGGGATGTAGGGTGGGCAGGGTGGGATGTAGGGGTGGGCAGGGTGGGATGTAGGGGTGGGCAGGGTGGGATGTAGGGGTGGGCAGGGTGGGATGTAGGGTGGGCAGGGTGGGATGTAGGGGTGGGCAGGGTGGGGATGTATGTAGGGTGGGCAGGGTGGGATGTAGGGTGGGCAGGGTGGGATGTAGGGTGGGCAGGGTGGGATGTAGGGGTGGGCAGGGTGGGATGTAGGGTGGGCAGGGTGGGATGTAGGGGTGGGCAGGGTGGGATGTAGGGGTGGGCAGGGTGGGATGTAGGGTGGGCAGGGTGGGATGTAGGGGTGGGCAGGGTGGGATGTACGGGTGGGCAGGGTGGGATGTACGGGTGGGCAGGGTGGGATGTACGGGTGGGCAGGGTGGGATGTAGGGGGTGGGCAGGGTGGGATGTAGGGTGGGCAGGGTGGGATGGTATCATGTGGGAGTTCGATACGTGGATTAGGGTAGAAATACTCACGTAGGCTGTTATACGTATAATTGCTGTTATGTGGAGAGAGCCCTGCCAGCCGTTACCTATCTCCTTGCTACACTCGTATATACTGACTAGCCGGCTGCCCAGTACCCCGTAGTGGGTCTTTGAATACTGCTGAGGTCAGCACAATATGAAAGACCGTGACTCAGAGACGGTTGATCGTTGAGTCACTGGACGGTACTGGTAACTGGTTACTACTACTGAGACTGGTAACTGGTTACTACTACTGAGAGCTCGGCGACGCTAACGTATGTCGTCCCGACATACAACTAATACAAACTAGAGATGGCAGGTATACGGCTTGGGCTGATTCTATACAATGTCAAAGTACACAACATGAAACATTATAGATACATAAGTAGAACATTGGAATGAAAGCTTACGTAACTGAAACTGTAATGCAATACAAGGTATACTATAGTACAACTTAAAACTCAACAAATGAACAACGAACTCAACATTGAGATTACAAGTGATAAAAACAAAAATTTTGATCGATCGATCTGTATTCGTGTGATCTACGGATTCTGAGGAAGGAATATATACAAAGAAAGAGTGTTTAACAGAAAGGCAGATTCGGTGCACGCAAATCTAGACTGTTAACTCTCAGAATGCGGAGAGAACATGAACACAAAAAAAAAAATTCTTGAATACTGATAAGTTGATACTGTAATTATTCATCTATACAGGTTATTTACATTTAACCCCAACTCTGCTAGGGTAAGATTGGCATATGCAGAATGGGTGTCATCTCTGGGAGGATCAAACTCTGTAGCATTGGCTAACTCATGCTGTATTTGAGGCAAATCTGAATTGGAAGTTACAAATGATACTTGAGGATTTCTCAATACCTGTCGTGTACGTAGGGAATAACGACATTCAGGTTGATCGTCTGACTGAGTATCAGAGGAAGAGAGTACAGGATCAGGAGGATTGTCAGAGTCTGTCACATTAGTCTGGGTTGGAACATCATTATCATCACATACTAACTTCATATGATCCAAATGCGATTCTTTATACTGACCAGTACTAATCTCTCTAACCTTATACTTATTTCCAGTGATATGTTCAACTACTCGATAAGGACCAACAAACTTTTGATCAAGCTTTGGCATTGCAGACGTTTTGTTAAAATTAGTCAGCATAACTCTCGAACCTACTTTGATTTTGGATGGCTTTACTCGAGTATTTGCGACTCTTGTAAATTCAGCTGTTGATTTATGAAGTGTTTCACGGATTCTTCTAAAAACACTTTGAGCTAAGCTGGTACGAGTTGCTACGAAATCATCAGGGTTGTAATTTGGTTTCGGATTAGAATATAACAACTCATAAGGCAAACGTTTATCTACACCATACAATGCATAATGTGGAGTGTCACCTATAGAAACATTGTAAGCAGAATTTATAGCACACTGCACATCAGGTATAACTTCATCCCAAGTTTCACTGTTGGGATTGATAGTGGCTCTCAAGACATCAAGTACTTTCTTATTGGTTCGTTCCGCTAACCCATTGCTGGCAGGATGATGAGGAACAATGGTGGATTTAGTGATCTTGTACAAGGTACACAAATTTTCAAGAATTTCATTACAGAATTCACCTCCATTATCTGTTACTAGGGACTTAGGGGTGGTATGCCTGCAGATAATGCGTTCTTTAAACGCTTTAGCTACTGTCTCGGCAGTCTTATCTGCAATAGGAACTAACTCGCAATATCTGGTGAAATGGTCTACCATAACACACAGATGTTTGTTACCTTGGAGGGAACATTGGAAATTAGTTAACAAATCTAGCGCAACTCTTTCCCAAGGTTCGCTAGTAGTTGGATACACTTGGATTGGATTAGGACCATTAGCATTGCCTTTATGTTGCATGCAGACACTACATTTCCTAACATACTCAGAAATATCAGTTGCCATACGAGGCCAAAAGTATTTCAATCTGGCTTGTTTTACTGAACGATCCATACCAGGGTGTGCAACACCTGGTACATCGTGAACTAGCTGTAAGGCTACATTCACTAGTGACTGTGGAATTACTAACTGGTATACTCTTCTGCTAGGAGTACCCAACTCGGCTGTTCGATACAGTAATTCTTGGTTCATGAGAAAGTCACTGATGGGTGCTGGTGGCTTCACAGTCAGAATAAGATCTTCCTGGAGCAGGAATCGAATCACACCAGACCACATGGGATCTGTTCGTTGAGCATTCTTTACATCTTCAGCACTAAATGGAGGGTCTGCAGTTACTATACTAACATGTCGCGATAAGGCATCTGCGACTACATTTGACTTGCCAGGTAAATGCTCAAAGGTGGGATTGAACTCTTGGATAGTCAAGGTCCATCTAGCTAACCTTCCAGTAGGTTGTTTGTTCTGGAATAAGGGTATCAGTGGAGCATGATCTGTCAAGACATGAACAGAGTACTGATAAATAATGTCTCGGAAGTGCTTTAAAGACCATACTATTGCTAAAGCTTCTTGCTCAGTTACTGTATAATTACGTTCAGCCTTTGTAAGGACTCGGCTAGCAAATGCAACTGCGTTGTACTTGCCATCGGTCTTCTGAGCTAGTACGGCACCTATGCCAATTGAACTAGCATCAGTTGTCAGATAGAAAGGCTTAGAAAAATCTGGAAATTTCAAAATTGGAGCAGAAGTTAGCTTTTCTTTTAGAGTTTGGAATGCTCTTTCTTGACGGAAGGTCCAAACAAAAGGAGCATCTTTCTTAAGCAACTCAGTTAGAGGAGCAGCTATGGAAGAAAAATTGGCAATGAAAGATCTATAAAAACCTGCTAAGCCCACAAAGGATCTTACGGCATCAGCAGTTTTGGGAGTTGGAAAATTTAGTACTGCAGTTACTTTACTTTGGTCAGTCGTAACCCCTCTAGGAGTGACTACGTGACCAAGAAACTTAATTTCTGATCTGAAAAATTGACATTTTGACAGTTTGATCTTTAAATTGGCTTCTTCAAGCTTACCAAGTACTACATCAAGTCTTTTCAAGTGTGTATCCACGTCTTTAGACATGACGATTACGTCATCTAAGTACACCATAAGTGCATTACCTATGAGACCTCTAAAGATATTAGTCATGAGCCTTGAGAACGTGATAGGGGAAGATCGTAATCCAAATGCCATACGGAGGAAGTGATAATGACCTGTAGGAGTGGAGAATGCAGTTAGCTCTTGGCTGTCCTCGTGAAGAGGGACTTGCCAAAACCCTTGTAACAAATCTAGGGTTGAAAAGACTTTGTTATCTCCGATATTACGTAAAAGATCACCCAGTACAGGGAGTGGAAAGCGATCTGGAATGGTTTTTGCGTTTAACTTCCTAAAGTCAATTACTGGACGCCAAGTACCATCCTTCTTAGGTACTAGTATCAAGGGTGCATTCCAAGGTGAATTGCTAGGTGCAATAACTCCATCATCAAGCATTTGATTGATCAATTCTTCTGCGACAGCAACTTGTGAATGAGGCATTCTGTACGCAGGTATGTAGATAGGTCTAGTACCAGGTTCAAGTGGAATACGATGGGACAATAAGTTCGTTATACCCATCTTCTCACCTGGTAAAGCAATGGCTTTACGACGTTTGTTCAACAGAGTCAACAAACGCTTGACTTCATCTGGGAAGTCAGTGGGAGCTAAGTCTTTCTCCTCAACTGGTGGAACAGATTGATCCAGTGAGGTGGATGAGGTCTCCCCGGCAGAAATAGCACCGACCCACTGGTCAGGTGACAACTCATCCTCTACCTGAACAGGGTAAGGATAGTGAACAAGGTCAACAAGATTGGTATTTGCTCTAAGGCGAACACTGTGACCAGAAGTGTTGGCCAGGTAGAAATGGATCTTACTATCTCTTACAACATGTAAGGATGGTTCAACAAATAGACCTTTTACTTTGCAGGAATCACTGTCAACTAGGACGTTATCACCATCTGGAACACTAGGAACAACTACAGACACTCTAGTGAGAGCACTAGCCGCAACAGAAACGTCTTTCTGCAGACGGCATGTGACATCAACAAGAGATGGCATTACTAGTTGCAAGTAATTGTTTTCCGACAAGGCGTCCCCTGTGGAGAAACTACTACTCGAACTAGCAGGCATTGCAGGGATAGGTTGAGCACTCAAGGCAATCTGAGCGTCCTCGGACACTTGAGGCATCGGACTATCCTGCAATTCTGAAGGTATAGGTGGAACACTGATGGGAGTGACAGAATTACCAGTGCCTGACCGCTTGGGTACGCTACTGGAGAATGCATTAGCTTGTAAGGACTTAATCCGTACATCATACTCTGCAGCAGTATAACAGATTTCTGATCCAAGCTGGTAACCCCAGAATGGAACGATCAAGTCGTCAATTTGTGCATGCCATCGATAAGGGTCGAGCACAATGCGTAAGTCTCGCATGGAAGCAAATCCCAGTAGAAGGTCACCAGGGAAAGTAATCTGGTCGACAACAAAGAAGGAAACAGTGAAGTCTCTACCTTGGATAGAAAAGGTTAGGGAAGTCCGACCTCGGACACGCAGGTGAGAACCAGATACTCCACTAAGGGAGGACACAGGAGTCGGTTCTACGAGAAGGACATGTCGTAACTTCTTATCCTTAAACAAACTAGACCTAATAATATTGATTTGCGCACCAGAGTCCATGAACAATTGAACGGGCGCATTATAAACAGATGCTTGCACTATAGGGCCTATGGTTGCATTGGAAGTTATGTGCAAACAAAAAGGTGGATTTTCATCAGAAAAGACTTGTTCTACTCCATCCCCAAAATCATCTATGTCAGAGACATGTGAAGCAACAACCTCAGCAGGGTTGTCATTCTCGAGACTGCTTAAGGCTTCAAAGGAATTGTGAACGGGGATGGTGTACTCATTATCACCTACTGTCACCATGGGACGGTTTGACTGGGGCGCTCGAATTCCCCCGAATTGGAAGAACGAGCCTGGTTCTGGTTAGTTTGAGAATTGAAAGAATGAGCCTGGTTCTGGTTATTTTGAAAACCACGAGATCTGTTTCCTCGACGGGTTCTGCGGTTGGAACGACCACGGAAAGATCTAGAGTACTGAAGGTTATAGAGAGCATTACACTCAGATGTGTCATGTCCATGTATTCTATGATAAGTACAGTAAGGAAGATCTGAGTACTCATCATCAGTACGACGTCTCTTAGGGTAACTATCAGGACAATTAATTGCAATATGTCCACGGAAACCACAGTTGTAACAATTCCGCCGACTATGGTTACTGAATGTACTATGAATACTACGAGGTGTATAACGACTCTGTACACTGGTTCTTGGTGATCTCTGAGATGGTTGACGACCACGATTTGTCTCTGTGGCGCAAACAAGAGGTGGTGCAGACTGAGGCATATGTGTGACATTACTTTTGATACAAGGGAAAGTACCCTGGGGGCACAAGGAACGTACATGATTTAAGGCTGTAAGTGGTTCCATCGTTACAGTTGGAGGATCAGCCTCATAAGCACACACAGAAGCAGGTGGCATTAGTTCTTTAATTGCTCCAAAAGCTGCTATTTTAGCAATTGATGCTGTAAATGGTTTAGCCTCTTCAGGGAGAAAAGATGATGATTGGACAGCATTGATAAATGATGATAAAAGTTTGTCTAATCTAACAGCAAATGCACTCAACGATTCAGTACTCATGGGTGTAGCATTCACTAGTTCCCTAAGAACGACATATGGATCAGCTGTTTTTACTGGGACAAGGAAAGAACGAATCAGTTCCTCATATTGTGACCACTTAGTAAGATTCCTGAAGTCTCGCATATCAAGGAGATCAACAACGTGAACAGCAGCAGGAGATCGATAAAGAGCTTCTTTAGCAATTCTGATAAGGCTTTCCTCTGAAGGAGGACCTTCACCTAGAGCACTAGCACGAGAACGAATGGCTGCAAACCATGCTTCAAGACTATGTACATGGCCATTGAATAAAGGTAACGCATCAAGGGAATCACGAGTATAACTATAATATCTCGGTGTCTGGGTCGGTCTGTCAGTCGGTAAGGAACTGTGAGGACTGATGACAGGACCAGCAGTAGTAGCCTGAGAGGTCTGAGTGTCGACATTCACTAAAGTATCACTTGACGGTATGTGAGACATAATGGCAAAGTAGCACGAGAACAAATAAAGCAAAAATAATGAACAATAAAAATGATATAAAATTCTAGAATTGAAATGAAAGATATACAACTAAGTAATCTGCAGAAATAATAGCCTAAATACACTGCAAGAGGAAGGAAAACTCAGTTTAAAGGACTATTGATCAAGAAAAAAAAAATTGACATTGAAATATACAAGTAAAAATTACTGGAGACTGAATTAAATTCAAAATGAGCTGTCTTTACTCTTGCTAATAAAGAAATTAATTAATTAAAGTTTTAAATCAATGTGAAAGTATAAAATAAAATTATTAAATTGTAAACTGGGAAATTTAAGTATTTTCTAAGAATGCATAGACAAAATTAAAATATAATTCATAAAAATATCAATAAAAGAAAAGAATTCACTGCAGAACAGTTCAACAAAATAATTCACTTCAGAACAAGTGCAACAAAATAAGGTGTAGAAACAATCACTGCAGTAATAAAGTGTCACTGGGAAAACTCAGGTAAAATAATGAATTAAAATATGAAGATCAAAAAAAAAAAATTAACTGATTGAACACTTTAACTCTTAATTGTAAATTAGACAAAACAATTTACTCAACAGAGTAAGGAAAACACTTTACGTTAAAAGTAATTGAAATAGCATCAAGAGTGAATTTGTTCAAGAATTATAAAAATACGAAGAAAATAAAACACAGGAACAAAACAGGGAATATAACACTTACAGTGACGGAGCACACTTCATTAAAAAAAATATTCTTACAACAAAATCCTGCTGTGACTGATACAACAAAAATCTTGCTGTGACTGATACGACAAAAATTTGCTGGCAAAAATAATGGTACACAGTCTGCGAAAAATTAGAGGAATGAGACACTGCTGGCATACGAAAAAAAAAAGATACACATAGCAATAAATGGATAATTTAGTATACTGAAGAATACAACGCTGAAAGAATACAATAAAAAAATATTGAATCACTTCACACAGGGTGACTGACTGGTACACTACACAATAATACTTACTACAGACGAGTAGCATAAAGAAAAAACACAGAATAAAAATATAAGATAAGTGAAAACACTGAAAAATATTGTAAAAATACTGAGTCAAAAAATACTGCATTTACACTGAAAAACACAAGGTTTAGAGTACACAAGAAATTTACTATAAATGTCTCACACACGCAAATGTCTTTAAATGCAAGAAAAATGTCTCAAGAAAATTATCACTGAAGTCGGGAGTAGTAGACGGGCGGTGGGGGGGTGATGAGTACTGGTGATGTGGGCGGGGGGTGTTTCCTCCTCCACACACACTGTTGTCGTGAAGAAATGTGCGTTCTAGGAGAACTCACATAACTGGCTTTATCTCGTTGGCACCAGCTACAATCTCTTGACCAATTATGTGAGCCAAAACAGTACTAGGACCCGGTACAAGGGTGCAAACAACCACAGGTAGATGGGTGGATGGCTGGTGGGAGAGAGTGGTGGTGGAGAGAGTGGGGGGTGTGACTCTCGCTGGGGTACTGCCGCGCACCCCGGGTGGTGGGAGAGAGTGGTGGGGGGGACGCTGGGGGTCTGCCGCGCACCCCACTCACCCACGAAGGTGGCTTGATAACCCACTCTATGCCACAGGAATGGTGAAAACCACTCTTAGCATCCAACAGGGAGCACAAAGCGATATAGACAATACCTCAGAGGAGCTTGGCTTACTTCTTACTGCGTGGCTTACTTCTCTCTCTCAGCTGGGTTAGAAGCTGGGTTGGCTGGCTGGCTTACCCCACGAGAATGGATGACTGGAAGACGTGTAACGATGCACAAAGCACGGAGGAGCAGTTGGATGACAGGAGACAGGCTGGATGATAGGCTGACTGGCGTTCACTTCCACAGTCTGGCTTACTGACTGGCTTAATTGCAAAATCCGGGTCAACCTCTCGGAGATCGAAGCAATTAGCACACGAACTAAGCCAGGAAGCTTGAAACGGCTGCAACAGGCTTGCAGGATGAAAGCTGTGAGGGGAGTCAGCTGCTGGCTCGAGGTGGTGTGTGAGGGTAGTGGCTGGTGGCTGGAGATTCACCTTTGACCCTGCCGGCTACTCACAACAGTCTTCAAACGCCTTGAATTACCCTTAAAAACGTAAATCCACGCTCCACACCGCTGTACACCATTTATCATGTGGGAGTTCGATACGTGGATTAGGGTAGAAATACTCACGTAGGCTGTTATTACGTATTATTGCAGTTAAGTGGACAGAGCCCGCAGCCGTTACCTATCTCCTTGCTCACACTCGTAATACTGGCTAGCCGGCTGGCCAGTACCCAGTAGTGGGTCTTTTGAAATAGTGTCAGCTCAGCACAATATGAAAGACCGTGACTCAGGCAGAGACGGTTGGGACGTTGAGTCAACGGACGGTTACTGGTAACTGGTTACTACTGAGACTGGTAACTGGTTACTACTACTGAGAGGGGGTGGGATGTAGGGGTGGGCAGGGTGGGATGTAGGGGTGGGCAGGGTGGGATGTAGGGTTGGGCAGGGTGGGATGTAGGGTTGGGCAGGGTGGGATGTAGGGGTGGGCAGGGTGGGATGTAGGGTGGGCAGGGTGGGATGTAAGGGTGGGCAGGTTATGATGTACGGGTGGGCAGGGTTGGGTGTAGGATGGGCAAGGTGGGATGTAGGGTGGGCAGGGTGGGATGTAGGGGTGGGCAGGGTGGGATGTTTGGTGGGCATGGTGGGATGTAGGATGGGCAGGGTGGGATGTAGGGGTGGGCTGGGTGGGATGTAAGGGTGGGCAGGGTGGGATGTAGGGTGGGCATGGTGGGATGTAGGGGTGGGCATGGTGGGATGTAGGGGTGGGCAGGGTGGGATGTAGGGGTGGGCATGGTGGGATGTAGGGGTGGGCATGGTGGGATGTAGGGGTGGGCATGGTGGGATGTAGGGTGGGCAGGGTGGGATGTAGGGTGGGCATGGTGGGATGTAGGGGTGGGCAGGGTAAGATGTAGGGTGGGCATGGTGGGATGTAGGGGTGGGCAGGCCAGGATGGAGGGTGGGCAAGGTACTATGTCTGGTGGGCATGGTGGGATGTAGAGGTGGGCATGGTGGGATGTAGGGTGGGCATGGTGTGATGTATGGTGGGCATGGTGAGATGTAGGAGTGGGCATGGTGGGATGTAGGGTGGGCATGGTGAGATGTAGGAGTAGGCATGGTGGGCTGCAGGGTGGGATGTAGGGTGGGCTGCAGAGTGGGCAGGGTGGGATGTAGAGTGGGCTACAGAGTGGGCAGGGGTGGGCACGGTGGGCTGAAGGGTGGGCAGAGTGTTCTGTAGGGGTGGGCATGGTATACTGCAGGGTGAGCTGTAAGGGTGGGCAGGGTGGTCTGTAGGGGTGATCAGGGTGGGCTGTAGGGGTGGGCAGGGGGGACTACAGGGGTGTGCAGTAGAGATGGGCAGGGTATGCTGCAGGGTGGGCAGGTAAGGTGGTTGCAGGGGTGAACAAGGTGGGCAGGGAGGGATGCAGGGGCAGACAGTGGGCATGGAAGAGAGTGTAAGTGGAAAGAACGAAGGAAGAAGGGAAGGAGTGAGAGGAAGAGAAGTGTGATTAAGAACAAAGAAGTGTGTGACTGGAAAAAAACAACAATTGGGAAGAGAATAAAAGAAAGAGGGAAGAGGAAGAGAAGGAAGGGAAGGTGCATGGAAGAGAGAGGGCACAATGTGAGGCTAAATAGAGAAAAATGAGAGGACAGAGAGAGAAAAATGAGGGGAGAGAATAAAAAGGAACAAGGGCAGAACGCAAGAAGAAAATGATGGAAGAGAACCATGAAGAAAGTGGTAAAGAGGGAAGGGAACAAAAGGAACAGACAAGAAGCAAGAGGAACAAACAAGAGGCAAGAACAAAGAAGAGGCAAGAGGAACTGACAAGAGGCAAGAGGAACAAACAAGAAGAGGAACAAACAAGAAGCAAGAGGAATAAACAAGAGGAAAGAGAAACAAGAAGCAGGAGGAACAAACAAGAGGCAAGAGGAACAAACAAGAATAGGAATAAACAAGAGGCAAGAGGAACAAACACAAGGCAAGAGAAACAAGCCAGAGGCAAGATGAACAAACAAGAGACAAGAGAAACAAACACGAGTGAAGTGGAACTAACAAGAGGGAAGAGGGGCAGACAAAAGGCAAGAGAAACAAACAAGAGGCAAGAGGAACAAACAAGAGGCAAGAGGAGCAAACAAGAGGCAAGAGGAACAAACAAGAGGCAAGAGGAACAAACAAGAGGCAAGAGGAACAAACAAGAGGCAAGAGGAACAAACAAGAGGCAAGAGGAACAAACAAGAGGCAAGAGGAACAAACAAGAGGCAAGAGGAACAAACAAGAGGCAAGAGGAGCAAACAAGAGGAATATAATTGCTAGTAACTGGTTCATCTGAACGAGAAATGACCCGGGTTCAATCCCAGCCGAGGCGAGACAGAGGGAAAAACCAGTCTCGTGTACCTGCCTCTGTTCACCTAGCAGTAGATAGGTACCGGTGTGAATCACAGCCCTAAGCCACTAAGGAACCCAATGGAAACCCACGCTAACTGGCTTTCCTGGGGTTATCCTGACCTATAAACCCACAGGGGTTTCTTGATCCCATTAAAATAACCTTCTTTCTTCTTAAAGGACAAAGGGGAAATAAGGAGAATAATAAGGACTTGAGAGAACAGAGGAGATAGAGGGAGAAGTGAAGATGGGAAGAGAGGGGTAAGGGAAGAAGAACCAGAAAAATGGTAAGTATCGTGGAATGGGGAAGAGGAAGAGATGAAGAGGATCGCGAAGAAGAGAGAGGGGAGGAGAAATAGGGTGAATTTATGGGCAAACAGATGGAAAGCACAAAGGAAGCATTGTGACAAGAGGGAAGAGAGGGAGAGAAAATAAAGAGGATGAGAGAGAGAGAGAGAAGGGGGGGGGGCATATAGACAAAAACAAGGTATGAGAGAAGCAGACACAGACAGACACACACACACACACACACACACACACACACACACACACACACCACAAACATCAAACAACAGCAAAGTGTCTATCGATAAGTGCCTTTGACAACTGGTTACCAACAGGAACCAGGGATACGGTCAAATGGAAACTAAACAAGCAATCTTAGAAGAGATCAAACAAGCAAACGAATGACCGGAAATGCAAACAAAATGACAAAAACACCGGGCCTGCACATGTTGGCCCAACAGGTGTCACTTATGGAACAGAGTGAACACCGGCGGTAGGAGAGCAGGTGTTACTGGCTCCGGGTACAGAGCTACGCAGAGCCAGAGCATCCATGGTGATTGTTTGCTCTGTGCCGTGTGATTTTCTACCATAAACAACCAAACCGAATTGGTTTTTTAATATCACTGGAAGCGAGATGGCAGTGAACCCCCCCCCCTAAATTGGTTGATTGCTATAATGTATAATTGCTAATCATGTCTTAATCAAAATAATGTGATTAATTAGGTAGTTATTTGACTGATGATTTCTCAGTAGTAGTACCAGTTCCTAGTAACCAGTTACCAGTAACCAGTGTACCAGTAGATGACTCACTACCAACCGTCTGCGTGAATCACTGACTGATTATTCATATTGCTGCTGACCATAGCAGGATTTCAAACACTCCTCACCCGTAGGCACTTGTGGGTCAGTCGAAGATAGGGAGCAGAGAGAGGCAGGTCGGCTGTTGGTGCTTTCCCACACTTTCCGTTATATTATGCGTACTACCAGCCTACGTGAGTATTCTTACCCTATCCACGTTATCGAAAACCCACATGACAAATGGTGGCACCGGTGTGGGCGTGGATTTAAGGGTATTTCAGACGTTAGAAGACTGTTTGTGGGTTGCCGGCAGGTCAGAGGTGAACCGTGCCACCTCCAGCTAGCCGCTTACCCTCACTCTCCTCCACCCGTGTTGCTCCAGCCTGCAAGCCTGTTGCAGCCGTTTTTTCAAGCTTCCTGGCTTAGTTCGTGTGCTAATTGCTTCAATCTCCGAGGGGTTGACCCGGATTTTGCAATTAAGCCAGTCAATAAGCCAGACTGTGGAAGTGAACGCTAGTCAGCCTGCCTCAGCCTACCATCCAGCCTGTCTCCTGTCATCCACCTGCTCCTTCATGCTGTGTGCATCGTTACACGTCTTCCAGTCAGCTATTCTCGTGGGTTAAGCCAGTCAGCCAACCCAGCTTCCTAACCTAGCTGAGAGAGAGAAGTAAGCCACGCAAGTTCCTCTGAAGTATTGTTTCATATATCGCTTTGTGCTCCCAGTTGGATGCTGCTAAGAGTGGTCTTCACCATCCCTGTGGCATAGAGTGGCTTAGTTAAGCCACCTTCGTGGGTAGTGAGTGGAGTGCGCGCCAGTGAGCGAACAGCGAGAGCCACGCTCCCACCACCCGCCCCACCCGCCACCCACTCTTCACTCATCTACCTGTGGCTTTTTCCACCCTTGTACAGGGTCCTAGTACTGTTTTGGCTCACATAATTGGTCAAGAGATTATAGCTGGCGCCAACGATAAAGCCAGTTATGTGAGTTCACCTGGAAAGCGCATTTCTTCGAAAACAGTGTGAGTGTAGGAGGCGTCATCACTTGCACAGGACGTCTTTCCCTCATCACTAGTCACTCTGTCTACTACTCCAGACTTCAGTAATAATTTTCTGTTTAGAGACATTTTTCTTGCATTTAAAGACATTTGCGTGTGTGAGACATTTATAGTGAATTTCTTGTGTACTCTAAGTCTTGTGTTTTCAGTGGAGACTCAGTGTTTCTTTGACTCATTATTTTTGCAATATTTTTCAGTGTTATCGCTCATCTCATATTTTTTTATCTGTGTTTTTTTTTTATGCTACTCTCTGTCTGTAGTAAGTATTATTGTGTAGTGTACCAGTCAGTCACTCCGTGTGAAGTAATTCCATTTTTTTTTTTATTTATCTTGTGTTCTTTCAGCATTGTATTCTCCAGTATTTGTCGTATACCAAATTATCCATTTATTTCTATGTGTACCTTTTTTTCGTATGCCAGCAGTGTCTCATTCCCTGATCTTTTCGCAGACTTGTGTACCATTATTTTTGCCAGCAATTTTTGTCGTATCAGTCACAGCAAGATTTTGTTGTAAGAGTATACTAAAAAAAAAAAATGAATAAGTGAATATGTTGTGTATGTTGTGTGTCCACTTGTAAGTGTTGTGTGCCCCGCCACTTGTAAGTGTTGTGTGCCCCGCCACTTGTAAGTGTTACACTTCCAGTTTTGTTTCTTGTTTTATTTTTATTCATATTTTTCATATTTCTTTGAACAAATTCACTCTTAGTGTAATTTCAATTTCTTTTTTAACGTAAAGTGTTTTCTTTACTCTGTTTGAGTAAATTGTTTTGTCTAATTTACAATTAAGAGTTAAAGTGTTCAATCAGTTTTTCTTCATATTTTTATTTTATTATTTAACCTACAGTAACAGTGAATTATTTTTTATTGCTGCATTGTGTAACTTTTATTTTGTTGCACTGCAGTGAATTATTGCACTTGTTTGCAGTGAATTATTTTGTTGCACTTGTTCTGCAGTGAATTATTTTGTTGCACTTGTTCTGCAGTGAATTATTTTGTTGCACTTGTTCTGCAGTGAATTATTTTGTTGCACTTGTTCTGCAGTGAATTATTTTCTTTTATTGATATTTTTATACATTATTATTCTCAGTTCATTATTGTTTGAGTCTTGTTTTTCATTTTATTATTTTTCGTCATGTTGTCTTTGCATTATATTTTAATTTTGTTTATGCATTCTTAGAAAATATTTAAATTTCCGAGTTATCTCTCGTTGCATACAATTTAGTGATTTTATTTTATACTTTTTATATTGATTTACAATTTTATTAGTTAATTTCTTTATTAGCAAGAGTACAGACAGCTCATTTTGCATTTAATTCAGTCTCCATTAATATTTTTACTTGTAAATTTCAATGTATTTTTTTATCTTGTCCAGCAGTCCTTTACATTGAGTTGTTCTTCCTCTTGCAGTGTATCTTAGACTTTTTTTTATTACTTCTGCAGAATTAGTTGCATCTCTTTTATTTCAATTTTAGCATTTTGTATCATTTTTATTATTGCCTTATTTGTTCTTGTGCAACTTCTTTGTCATTATGCCTCACATACCTTCAAGTGATACTTTAGTGAATGTCGACACTCAGACCTCTCAGGCTACTGCTGCTGCTGTCATCAGTCCTCACAGTTCCTTATCGACTGACAGACCGACCCAGACACTGAGACACTATAGTTTTACTCGTGATTCCCTTGATGCGTTACCTTTATTCAATGGCCATGTACATAGTCTTGAAGCATGGTTTACTGCCATTCGTTCTCGTGTTAATGCTCTAGTTGAAGGTCCTCCTTCAGAGGAAAGTCTTATCAGACTTGTGAAAGAAGCTCTTCATCGGTCCCCTGCTGCTGTTCACGTTGTTGATCTCCTTGATATGCGAGACTTCAGGAATCTTACTAAGTGGTCACAACATGAGGAACTGATTCGTTCTTTCCTTGTACCAGTAAAAACAGCTGATCCATATGTCGCTCTTAGGGAACTAGTGAATGCTACACCCATGACTAATGAATCGTTGAGTGCATTTGCTGTTAGATTAGACAAACTTTTATCATTTATCAATGCTGTCCAGTCCTCAGCTTTTGTCCCTGACGAGGATAAACCATCCACAGCGTCGTTTGCTAAAATAGCAGCTTTTGGAGCAATCAAAGAACTAATGCCGCCTGCTTCCGTGTGTGCTTATGAGGCTAATCCTCCAACTGTGACGATGGAACCACTTACAGCCCTAAATCATGTACGTTCCTTATGCCCCCAGGGTACTTTCCCATGCATCAAAAGTAATTTCACACCTATGCCTCAGTCTGCACCACCTCTTGTTTAAACCCACATGACATACATAGCTTTAAGAAGAGGTACGATAAGGCTCTTGGAGCTGGGAGAGAGTGGACCTAGCAGTGACCAATGAAGAGGCGGGGCCAGGAGCTATAAATCGACTCCTGTAACCACAAGTAGGCGAGTACACACACACATACTGAGCTTAATCAAGACACAAACAGATCTGTTTGTGATTTGATAAAGCTCACTGTGTGTGTGTGTGCGAGAGAGAGAGAGAGAGAGAGAGAGAGAGAGAGAGAGAGAGAGAGAGAGAGAGAGAGAGAGAGAGAGAGAGAGAGAGAGAGAGAGAGAGAGAAACGTTGTCAATGAAGTGTCGTATTATACTGCATTTGTGTCTTTTTTACCGTCGCGTCTGTATTTTACGCCATGTCTCTCCACTGCCACACTGTCTTGACAGTCCTCGCTGTGACGCCGCCAGACTTCCTGAAGGACTGACTCCATTAATGTTTAAAATTAGGGAGGACGTTTTTGTTCCAGTCTTGTACGAATGTTGGCATCGAATTACAATTCCTACCTCCGAGCTTCATACCGTTATTCGGTGTTTCTGAATCGTCTGTCGTGATTTTCTGTTTCTGAATCGTCTGGCGAGTGAGTCGTAAAACTCCAAGAGTTTTACGACTCACTCGCCATGGGTTCAACCCCCACCCGTTCCGTGTTTTGTTTGCAATCGTGTTATTACGATTTCGTGAGTCATTTGTTCGTACGTTAATGATTTCATTTACACTATTTTGTCTCTTATGTAATTTGTTTATTGAAGTTAAGCTACAGTTTCAAGGTGTGGCCTGTAAAAAACATTGTCTTGGTATTATTTCTGAAGATTTGAACACTTAATTCCTTGCTGCGAAACCTTGCCTGTTATTTATCTCATGGCTAGACGCACACTGCCCGTTGTTATCCATGTTACTTGTGGCTAGGCACACCCTGCTGTTATCCATGTTCCTCGTGGCTACACACACACCCTGCTGTTATCTATGTTACTCGTGGCTAGACACACCCTGCTGTTATCCATGTTACTCGTGGCTAGACACACACCCTGCTGTTATCCATGTTACTCGTGGCTAGACACACACCCTGCTGTTATCCATGTTACTCGTGGCTAGACACACACCCTGCTGTTATCCATGTTACTCGTGGCTAGACACACACCCTGCTGTTATCCATGTTACTCGTGGCTAGACACACACCCTGCTGTTATCCATGTTACTCGTGGCTAGACACACACCCTGCTGTTATCCATGTTACTCGTGGCTAGACACACCCTGCTGTTATCCATGTTTCTCGTGCTAAACACACACTGCTTGTTGTTATCATGTTACCTGTGGCTAGACACACTGCCTGCTGTTATCATGTTACTTGTGGCTAGATACACACTGTCTGCTGTTATACATGTTACTCCTGGCTAGACACACTGCCTGCTGTTATACATGTTACTCCTGGCTAGACACACTGCTTACTGTTATACATGTTACTCCTGGCTAGACACACTGCCTGCTGTTATACATGTTACTCCTGGCTAGACACACTGCTTACTGTTATACATGTTACTCCTGGCTAGACACACTGCCTGCTGTTATACATGTTACTCCTGGCTAGACACACTGTCTGCTGTTATACATGTTACTCCTGGCTAGACACACTGTCTGCTGTTATACATGTTACTCCTGGCTAGACACACTGTCTGCTGTTATACATGTTACTCCTGGCTAGACACACTGCCTGCTGTTATACATGTTACTCCTGGCTAGACACACTGTCTGCTGTTATACATGTTACTCCTGGCTAGACACACTGCCTGCTGTTATACATGTTACTCCTGGCTAGACACACTACCTGCTGTTATCATGTTACTTGTGGCTAGACACACTGCCTGCTGTTATACATGTTACTCCTGGCTAGACACACTGCCTGCTGTTATACATGTTACTCCTGGCTAGACACACTACCTGCTGTTATCCATGTTTCTCGTGCTAGACACATTCCCTGCTGTTATCCATGTTTCTCGTGCTAGACACACTCCCTGCTGTTATCCATGTTTCTCGTGCTAGACACACACCCTGCTGTTATCATGTTTCTCGTGCTAGACACACTGCCTGCTGTTATCCATGTTACTCCTGGCTAGACACACTGCCTGCTGTTATACATGTTACTCCTGGCTAGACACACTACCTGCTGTTATCATGTTACTTGTGGCTAGACACACTGCCTGCTGTTATACATGTTACTCCTGGCTAGACACACACTGCTGTTGAGGTCATTGCAAATCAACATTCTAAGGCTTATTTACTATATTTAAGCTGGTAGTTAAACTGCATTTCTTTGTATTTCAATATATTTCAATACTTTGAAGCATATTTTCCACGTTGAAGCATATTATTCTGTAATATTTATGAAGTTGGCCTCGTAATTATCATATTCATAAAATGTGCCAAACCCATACGGGTCATAAAGCACTGCAAGGCTGAGAGCTATCTGCAACGCGAATGAGTGCAAAGGGTGAACTTAGGAGCTAGCAAGTTGAATCTAAGTTGACTTAGGAGCCATCAAGTTGGTGTAACAAGTCAGTTAGGGTCACAGAAAGAGACTTTGGAGAATGGTTGACTGCAAATGCAGAAAGATTTCCCATCTTTGTGTCAACGGAGAAGCTGTGATATTTAAAGCTAGCCTTGACTGGTGTAGTTCATCTCGACCAGCTGATTTACGTTCGACTTCTTTACGTATTTTAATGACCTGAGGAAGCTGCTATAGCTAATGGTCACTGTCAGCTGCAGCCTCTGCTAATATATTTTGTGAGATGACTGAGCATGTAAGGAATTTCTTTTTTCTTAATTACTGTTTCTACTGTTAGGTAAATCAATGCAACTAATGCGATGTTTTATTGTGTCAAGCCGTTACCTAACGGCTTGACACAATATAATGTCGCATTAGTTATACCTAACATATTATCGGTAATTCTACCGACATTATTACAATTTCACTGTCTGTGTTTGCCCCCTTTTTATATACTTCTCTTACTTTTTCTTTAACAGTACATTGTGTATGATTTTCAGATGCCTTTCACTGAAAATTTCCTTCATACTCTTTCCACAGAATGAGTTCTTATTGTTGTGGCATTCACGATAATTCAGCTTTATTTTAATCTCTCATATTTCTTGTAATATTAACTCTCTCGTTATGCATCAAAATCTTTGAAAAAAACGTGATTAATAAAAGTGCCCAGCACACGGGAAAGTAAATGTATACACTCCATGAGCGTCCTGCAGCACGACGCTCCTCGATAAAGATTTTCTGAAGCAAGCGTCACAGGACTCTCCTGCCTCTCACAACTACGAGACCAGTGAGTGTAGATAAATGCCTCAGAGAACCGACAAGTTGATAAATTAGACACATGTGCAACACTTGGGTATCTTTATTGAGGAAACGTTTCGCCACACAGTGGCTTCATTAGTCTATACAAAGGAGAATGGTGAAGAACAGGAGTTTGAGGTAATCAGTCCCTCAGCCTTGAGTCGATATAGTCGATTAATTTACAGACCAGTGAGGTTTGGCATTTTCAATATCTAGGGCCACACCGATCTGATGTTCACTGGTCACCTATGGTAATTTTGTAGTTTGAGAATATCAGGCCATTATAAATGACTGTCGAAATAGTAATGAGCCTTCCGTTCGGTGAGCATACAAATCATTGTAACACTAGTGTTAATACCTATATGAGGATAATTGTATATATATAGATTTAATGGCTTAGAAGTCTACAGTACTCCAGGGTCGGGTAATTACCTAGTAACTTCATAAAGGATGAACACCAGACGATACCAATGGATGGACTGAGGGTATTCTCTGCCCTCTCATCTCACAACATTTACCGAAGCAAAGGAAATGAACTTGGTGATCAGAAATCTCAAGTTCTGGAGATTATCAATCTAAACTAAGCGGGACATCAATTCCAAACAACACAACAACTTCTGGTAATCATCTGACCTTCAATTTCTGCTCTTAAGCCACACAAGATTAGCAAATGGACACAGATGCAACTAATGTGACATTTTACTGTGTCAAAGTTTCTCTCTCCAGAGGCTTGACAAAGCTCCTAAGGAGCGAAACGTTGCCACAATAAAATGTCACATTAGCTGCATCTGTGTCCATTTACCTAACATTTTGTCGGTAATTCTACCATAATTACTAACACGAGAAAAACAGCACCTGTAGGTCTCTCATTGTCACCACCGAAGGAAGAAAATATCAGAGGACTCCCATACTAAAGCATAGAGGAAGTAGACATTAGGTAACAGTTCCCCCCTAAGAAAAAGTGGCGACTTACCTGCACAGATGGAGTTCCTTTTGGTCTCTCAACGGGAAAGTGAAAATCCCAACAATAGATACAACAGATAAGACAATAGCAGATGTAAATCCAGGAGTACTCCCGTTAATCGTTTTTGAGGTCTATTTCCCAGACCTTTTCTGTATCCATGTGTTCTTGCGCTACCGTTCAGAGGATGGATATGCTCTTGTGCGAGTGTCCAGAAGATGGATGTACTTTTTTGCTACCGTCCAGAGGATGGATGCGCTCTTTCGCTAAGGTCCAGAGGATGAATGAGCTCTTGCTCTGCCGTCCAAAGGATAAATGCGCTCTTGCTCTACCGTCCAGAGGATAGATGTGCTTTTTCGCTACCGTCCAGAGGATGCATGCGCTTTTTCGCTACCGTCCAGAGGATGGATGCGCTCTTGCGCTACCGACCAGAGGCTGGATATGCTCTTGCGCTACCGTCCAGAGGCTGGATATGCTCTTGCGCTACCGTCCAGAGGATGGAAGCGCTCTTGCGCTAGCTTCCAGAGGATGGAAGCGCTCTTGCGCTAGCTTCCAGAGGATGGAAGCGCTCTTGCGCTAGCTTCCAGAGGATGGAAGCGGTCTTGTGCTACCGTCCAGAGGATGGAAGCGCTCTTGCGCTACCGTCCAGAGGATGGAAGCGCTCTTGCGCTAGCTTCCAGATGATGGGCGATACTGTAAACACATGAGGCGTAACCTTAGATTTCACTGTCGAAATCTAATAGTAGTCTCAGGCAACCTTAATTTAGTGATTTTTCATGCTCCTTTACAGTGAAGTTCAGTTTTCTTTGGCGGGTGTTTTTTTCCCTCTTTGATGGGTGTTTTATTCTTTGGCAAATTTTTTTCACTTCTCTGGCAGGTGTTTTTTCATTTCTCTGGCAGGTGTTTTTAACTTCTCTGGCAGGTGCTTTTTCACTTCTCTGGCAGGTGTTTTTTCACTTCTCTGGCAGGTGTTTTTCACTTCTCTGGCAGGTGTTTTTCACTTCTCTGGCAGGTGTTTTACACACAAGAAAGCCGACGAAGAAGAATTTGATATCCTTGGGGTGAAATTTGACTCCAAACTGACCATGAAGAACCATGTTGTAAATCTTGCAAACAAGGCAGCCAGGAAGCTTACAGCACTTCGCCGTATCTCGCATCTGCTTGACAGTAGGGGTTGCAAGATCCTGTACGAGGCACAAGTACGCTCACACCTTGAGTATGCTCCACTTTCATGGTTTGCCTGCCCCCTCTCTCATCTGCGACTGCTTGACAGAGTAGAGAACAGAGCAAGACGTCTCATCTCTCGCCTGGACCCATCCTGGATAGATCTGTCATTTCAGCAGAGCCTTCAACACAGGAAGGATGTGGGTGGCCTTACTGTTATGTACAAGGCCAATATTGTCAAAGTACCACACTTGAATCCACTTCGAGGACAGCGTGAAACAAGCTTTTATGCCACAAGACGGGCAGAAAGCAGCAACTTCACTCTGGCTGTACCCTTCTCCAGAACATCACTCCATCTGAGATCATATATACCCAGGATAACTCGAGTATGGAACACTTTCGTTCAGCATAATGATGTCAACGAGATAAAGTCAGTTGATCAAATGAAAATGCTGGCCCACAGATGGCTCCAACTTCATCCTGTTCCCTACTTGTATGTCTCATAACAATAAAAATGCTTTCAAATGAGCTGATGTAGGTAACAGCTCTTAGCTTGCCAATAAAGTTAGGAATCCTTAACCTGTAAATAGCTTGTCAATAAAGCTAGGAATCCTTAACCTTGTCAAACCCTGTGTAAAAAGAAAAAAATTATCTGCGAAATGTGTTTTTGCCATAATAACAGACTTTATTATGGAGTTTCCTGACAGACAAATTAAACAAAGTTAAACAAAAAAAAGGAGAAGTAAGCAAGCGAAGATGAAAAGAAAAGAATGAAGAAAAATGAAATGCGTCGGTAGAAGTGATTAGAGACAGTCAAACAACAGTCTTAGATGATGATGATTGGATGCTGGGAGAGAACATCTCAGGCTGTCTCATCTCCCGTCTCTTCTCTATCTTTTAATAATAATAATAATAATAAATTTCTACAAGTACATACATTGCTACAAGCTTAAACAGACCTAGCTGACATGCCCGAAAATGCAGAGCATTTCGGGCAAATTAGGTTAATACTGTCCCCAGGATGCGACCCACACCAATCAGCTAATATCAAGGTACCTACTTGCTGTTAGGAGAACAGGGACAGCAAGTGTGTAAAAGAAATACAACGTCGCCAAATGTTTCCTCTCGTGCAGGGGATCGAACCACGAGCATATCTTTTGCGTTCTTTAAGCCCGTCAGAGAGAGAGAGAGAGAGAGAGAGAGAGAGGCTCGCTTCACTAATCGAAGACATACACTGGATACATCAGTGAACAAAAGCAGGACACTAAATTTCTGCGGTGTCTTAGTTGGAGGAGAAACAAGTGTGATAACTAGAGGACAGAAGGCGTTGTTGGGGCTGTCGAGGCTGGGAATGATGGGAAGGCAGAGAACAGGAGATTTCACAGGAGTTTGGGAGAGAACAAAGTCCGTTTAGCACAAGAGATGATTGAGGTTATGAAATCGGGAAGATAACCTATGTGAGAGAGGAAGCTGCGTAGAGTCAAGAAATTGAAGGGTCACAGATGCGGAGGACACGAAGAAGGAGAGAAGGAAGAACACTTTTCTGGACAGAGAGAGCATCCTCCTCCATTATCATCTCTTTCTCTCTCTTTATTTTCTTCCCTCACTTTCTCCCCTCTCCCCCTTATTCCTCCTCTTTGCTCACAACATTCTTTCTTTCTCCCTTTCTTTTCCACCTATTATCTTCTCCCTCCCCTTCTCACATCACTCTCCCTCCTCGTCTTCCCTTTCTCCTCCCTCTGGAAGTAAACAGTACTACCGAGCTTCGTCAGGTTATCGTAGATAACAGATGAATAACTGACCACAGTGTAATATGTATTGTGAAGAATTAGACACATGTGCAACATCTGGGTATCTTTATTTGTAGACGTTTCGCCATCCAGTGACTTTGTTGGCAACATGTGTCAAATTCTTCGTCTTGTCAGTATTGTATACTATTTACGTACAATATGTTTTATGATCAATACTTAACATAAAAATTAATCTCAACTCCATATGGCAGGTCATTCAACGCTGCAAACACCTGTAATAATCACGACGTGCTTAGTACAAACATCGCAGAGGTTCAAAACACAAGTCGGTAAAAACATCTGTGTATTTACCTGAATAAAGCGTACTTGCTTATTCCTACCGCCCTCCTCTCTCTCTCTCTCTCTCTCTCTCTCTCTCTCTCTCTCTCTCTCCCCCTGGCTGCAGGCTCGCCCCGCAGACCAACACGAGCGAGAGGTAAAAAACACCAGCCGACACCAAAACAAGATTGCTGACGTCTGGCCCTACCAATACGGTCAGAGGGGAGAAGAAGAGGGGAGTGAAAGGAGGAGGGACAAGACTACTGCAGAACGGAAGAGAAGGAACGAAACGGATTTTATAAATCATGCAGCCGAAGCAGCTGTTCAGCTGCATGATACAGCAAAGACATAAGCTTACAAACTTATATTTTCATATATTACCAGCAAATTATCGTTGTTTGCTCCAGATGTCTATAATAATAATAATAATAATAATAATAATAATAATAAATAGTAATCTTTATTTCTATAAGTACATGTTACAGCCTATACAGACTATAGCTAACATCAGTGGCATACCATATAGAAAACCCCTCGTTATGCAGAGCATATCGGGCAAACTAGATCAGTTTTGTCCTTAAGATGCGACCCACAACAGTCGACTAACACCCAGGTACCTATTTTACTGCTAGGTGAACAGGGGCAGCAGGTGTTTTAAGGAAACATGCCCAATGTTTCCTCCCTTACCAGGGATGGAACCAAGGGCCTCAGTGTGTGAGCTGAGTGTGCTACGAACCGAGCTAGGAGACACTTTGATACCTCTGGTGTAAACCATACCCCCGGCCGGGATTGAACCCGCGGTCATAGAGTCTCAAAACTCCAGCCCGTCGCGTTAGCCACTAGACCATCTAGCCACAATAAGATTCATCCAACTAGGTATATTTCTACACCATAGGAAAGTTAGCACAGGCACCTCTGTGACCACAAATGCAAGTTTTTACAAACGGCCACGCTAGCTGGAGATTCGTCTGTAAAAACTTGCATTTGTGGTCACAGAGGTGCCTGTGCTAACTTTCCTATGGTGTAGAAATATACCTAGTTGGATGAATCTTATTGTGGCTAGCTGGTCTAGTGGCTAACGCGACGGGCTGGAGTTTTGAGACTCTATGACCGCGGGTTCAATCCCGGCCGGGGGTATGGTTTATTTGCAATCGTGTCATTACGATTTCTTGAGTCACCTCTGGTGTAAATTGTGGGACCCATAGCCTCGGAGAAGTTGATAAAAAGGCTTGAATTCAAGGAAGAATATCTGGATTTCTTCCTGAAGCCATTTCAATACTCCACTTCCCCTACTACCCCATCTTTTCATTTTTTTACCAATAGATATATTTTATTACATAACATGGTACAAAAAAAATTAAAGAGATACATTGTTGATATAAAGATGGCATATACAGTACATGAGGTGTGAGAGATACATGTCTAGTACATACTGTTATGCGTTTGTCACTGATTATAATGCGAAAATCTCATCCAGCTACTCGGAACTGGAGCGCGTGCCCCAAATACAGGAGGCATTACGCCTCTGAACAGCAGCGCTGAGTCGCTGGAACAGAAAATTAGCTGCCCTGGGATCCCTATTTACCCTGCTGAGTCTTTTGCCTAGCTCCTTAAGGAACTTAGATGCACCCTTTCCCCATGAGCCAAGGGTCTCCGAGCCTATGGGAACAAACATGTAATGATGGGCAAGTTCTCCGTATTTTCTAGACTTTTGGGACTCCCTGAAGCTGGCGGCTGCCCCTTCTTCCTCCCTGGTGTACTGGAGATGTGCATCTACCTTGGCAGATACCTATGTGTAGTCTCACACCACTTGCTTGCCGTCTGTCCAGGCTTGAAGGATGATACTATCTGGACGCTTTTGGCTGCCATCGGAGCTGCATAGTTGGGGTGGCTCCCTTACTGCTGGGTATCCGGCTGTTGTGAGGCTCCTCTTAATGTTATTAACCTCCTGTCTTGCAGTCTTTCCCTCGGATTTATGGCACACAAGACCATGGTACCCGAATCGGTCTGCTGCTTCACTGCCACAAATACACCTGTGTTCGGCGAGAATAGGGACGGCAAGTCGAAGGGCAACACCGATGCGGATGGTCTGTGGGTCGAGGCTTGTGCCAAGGCTGGAGATGGGAACAGCCAACAGAAAGTCCCCTGCATGAGGAGCTCTCACTGCCATGAGGCGGGCTCTATCCTTCCCCAACACACACTGAAGCATTTCTGAGGCTATGTTTTCCACTACTGGGCCATCCCAGTGCGACTGTTTGTAGTTGTTGGGGGGAGCAGGTCTGGTTTCTGAGCCCGTTAGATTATCCCAGATCATGGCTCCGTCAAAGAACTTCTGGTCCTGGATTCCAATCTTTCCCTAAGATGTTCAGGGAGAATCGCTGCTACAAGCCCTCTGGATGCAACGCATGAGAACAGAAAAGCAGATAGCGCAATCTGTGGTGACTTGCGGACACCACTGCCTCCTAGTCTGACTGAAAGTGTAGCTTGGTCCCACTGTCCATCTTCTGCCTCAGGATACTGTCATATTCGTGCAGTATAGGGTTATCATATGAAGGTGCACATCTTAGGAAATAGGTCAACCTTGGCAGACTCAAGCGCTATGTGAGAAGGTACAAGGCATCGTGGGTGTCAAGATTGCCTATTCGTTGTTCCATTCTCCTCAACTCTTCCAGTTTCTTCCCGAGAATTTTGTCTGTGGCATCGCTTCAAAGAGGTGCTCCAAGCAAGATGCTATTTGCGGGGGGCAATGACTGATGCTCCTGGTAGTTTTGATCTCACTGCATTTATCACTTGTTGATTGACTGAAATGATTTCACATTTGGATGTATTCAGGATGAGACCCATATATATATATATATATATATATATATATATATATATATATATATATATATATATATATATATATATGTGTGTGTGTGCACACACACACACACACACACACTAAGATCACAGTAAACAGGTGATATCAGAATATGCAAAACAACCACTGTGAAAAAATAGTGAAATTCCAAGCGCTTTCGTGACTTCTCACATTATCAAGGAACTATATAATTCCTTGATAATGTAAGAAGTCACGAAAGCTCTTGGAAGTTTACTATTTTTACACAGTGGTTGTTTTGCATTTATATATTTCCTTGAACTGGGTTGCAGACTCGTCGACACCACCAGGGACCCAAGGGCAGCCACTTTCATGTTCCAGCGCCTCAGCGTGGCCATTCAGAGGGGAAATGCATGCTGCATACTGGGTTCGCGTCCGGCTTCGGAGGAGCTGGAGGAGTTTCATAACCTTTGATATATTGTACCAGTGTACTCAGCTTTGTGTTTTCGATCAATGTATTATGTATGTTAATAAAGTACATATATAAATTATAGGGGGTGTCAGCATAGTTGCTGATCCCTGTATTCCCAGTATTATATAGCATAGCATATTAGTATCATCCCTGTGCTTTAGACACGAGATCCCTCGTAGGCCTTTGGCTTTGTGTGACGTCATAGGGATACACATGGGCAGTGATCCCTCTGTCCCGTCCTCACTCGGCGGCAGACCTACAAGGCGTGAACAGGCTAGGCACCGGGCTCCATCTCTCATCTCAGTCTGACAATACACCTACCATCCTACAAGTGTGTCTACTTTCAACCTACGATATCTCCATTCAAGAACCCTTACGATAAATGGTGACAGCGGTGAGCCTGTAATTCTGACGATTACAGCGATTTCTGGAGATAAAGTTGTCGACCAGCAAGACGGCCATTTCGTGTTACCAGTAGGCCTACCGAGGTTCACCCCATCCAGCTACCTCAAGCCAGCTACTCTACCAGCTTCTACATTATTCACTGGTCAGTCTCTTTGTATTAGTGTTTCCTGCTTTTTTGCATTACTCCCGAGGGGTTGACCCGAGTTTGCAAAATAAGCCAGCTTCCAGTCTGTGGTGGGGGAGTCAGAACACCCGAGTCCAGTCCAGCCTAGCCTACTCCATCCAATTATTTTGCCTGCCAAGCCAGCTTCCACCCCTGCTGTGCTCATCGTGTGAAGTTATCAAGCTATTCTGTGTGAAGGGTTAAGATAAGCCAGCTAGCAACTAACCCAGGTGTCTTACCCCAGTACTCAAGCAAGCCACATGAGTAGCCTTCATCGCTTGTGATTCAAGTTCCAAGCATTCTGAGTGCTCCTTGTCATCCTTGTGGTGTTGTAGTATTTCGTGGGTTTCTTCTAAGCCAGCCGGCTTAGAATTATCTTCGCGGCAGTGTGGGTTTTCTCAGTGAGGCTTACGACGTTCAACCCATAAGCCCAGCCACTCACGATCACGTGTGTCGCACCATTGCCGGTCTCAGACGCCTCGCTCAGCCATTACCCACAAACCCAACTACAGTCGGCCATTACAACTCACCTACCTCATCAGTGTTTTGGTGCACTGCTAAGGGTTGTAGCACCATATTTTAAGGACCACATAGGGGGTCAAGAGCTAGAGAGTGGCGCGCCATCTTTAAAAGCCTCCTGTGTGTTGTCTCTCGCCGATTTAAGCGCAATTCTACGATCATCTGTGCAGAGGACAGCAGCAAGACGATATAAACAATCCATCAATCTCATTTTTTTCAAGTGTTACAGCTATAATATTTTTTTTTTAGAGACATTTGCGAGTGTTGAGACATTTCTTTTGTGTTCCCAGTGAATTTTTCTCTTAGTGACATTCAGTGACTCTTGATCAGACTCAGTGTTTATCATGTACTGATTGCATAAATTTCTTTTAATCTCCTTAATTCAGTGTTAATTTTCGTGCATTATTTTATATCTGTTGTGTTGTGTATCTTTTTATACACTTGAAGTAAGTACTTAGTGTTTCCTTTGTTGTGTGTGCAACATATGAGCAATATAGAACTTGTGTTTAAACTTCAGAATTCCAGTGAATTAACTCAGTAAATTTTTCACCTCATATTCTGCATCACAACTCAGTGTTGTCTGTTATTTTTTTTTCTTCCCAGCATTTGTGTAATTTTATTTTTGTTCCCTGTGTGTTGAACATTCTTGTGTTCATATTCCTTTATTCAGCCAGTGTTTAATTTGTCTTATTTCCACAGACAATAGTGCCATTATTAAAGTCCCAGCAAGAAATCTCTTTACAAAATTTTTTCACACATCAAGTTTCATTGCAAGAAAATTCTAGTACTGTGTTTATGTTGATGTTTTGTGTTCTGCATCACTGTAAGTGTTGTATTTCTTTTTGTTGTGTGTTTTAGCACCTATTATTTTTCATATTTTATTGAACAAATTCACTCTTAGTGCAATTTTTAAGTTCTCCTTTTAAAGTAAATTGTTCTTTTGCTTGTTGTTTAAGTGCAGTTAAGAGTTAAAGTGTTCATTCCTTGATATATTTCTTTTCTTGTGTGTTATAATTTTTATTATTGCACATAGACTCATTTTGCAATAATTCTTGTGCAAATATTGTGTTGCTATTAAAGTTTTTCTTGCAGAAAATTTTATGCAGTGTTGTGCAATACAGTTTATTACAGTGCAGTTTCTTATGCTCTGTTCTGTGCATAGTATTTTATTCTGTCTGTCATTTTAATTTTTATTTCAGTGAATTGTGTGTTTGTTTTAATTTTTGCACAAGTTTATTGAGTCCATTTTATTATTTTATTGTGTATTTTCCTTGTTGCATTGAAAGTAAAGACAACTCACTGTGCCATTTATTCAATTTAAAGTAAAAGTTGAGCATATTAGATTTGAGCAAAGTACAAGTTCTCTTGATTTTCAGTGTTTGTTAAGTTGCATATTATTCTTGTGTGAGTTCTTTGCTTACTGTGTAACTTGTCAATTTTTAATTACTTATGCAGAATAGTTAAGCATTTTTTTCCATTTAAGCTTATTGTGTCATTCTCTCCATTTTTCTTGACTTATGCCCTTCAGTATTTTCACTGAGAAGATGTCCCAGTCACTTTTGAACGTTCACTTAGTGTATCATTCCAGTCAAAGTCAATATGAATCAGTCCACAGTACCAACATTCCCTTACTGACTGAAAGACAATACCTAGCCCTTGAGCAATGTGTTTGTTCTCACAGCTTGTATCTGAGATTTGTTAAAGTGCTGCGAAATGTGAAGTTCAGATTAAGTTCCTATAGATCCGTGAATTACTTATTAACGTAGCCGAGCGGTCAGGCACTAGTAATTCTGTCACTCCCATCTGTGTTCCACCTATACCTTCAGACTTGCAGGATAGTGTTCCGTTGCCTCAAGTGTCCGGGGACACTCAGACTGCCTTGAGTGCACAGCCTATCCCTGCAATGACTGCTAGTTCGAGTAGTAGTTTCTCCACAGGGGATGCCTTGTCAGAAAACGATTACTTGCAACTAGTAATGCCATCTCTTGTTGATGTGACATGCTGTCTGCAGAAAGACGTCTCTGTTACAGCTAGTGTTCTCACTAGAGTGTCTGTTGTTGTTCCTAATGTTCCAGATGGTGATCCCATCCTAGTTGACAGTAATCAGTGCATTGTAAGAAGTTATTTCTCGAGTAACTTTCACATGTTAACGTTTGTAAGTGTAGTTTCTTTATAGCTGATACCTCGTGTCACTGTGTGCGACTCAGATTGAATATCAGCATTGTTCACCGTGTTCATTTCTTTTCTCCTGTGCTTGCAGTTGAGATAGTAGATTCGTTCTCCCTTGCTCATATTGCGTGTTATAGCGTTAATTTTTTTCAACCGGGGGGAGTCATCCACTCCACCGAGTTTGTTCTTTCCTCCAGTAAGGAAGAACTGTTACCTTTATTCCAGAACAAACAGCCTACTGGAAGGTTAGCCAGATGGACCTTGACTATCCAAGAGTTCAATCCCACTTTTGAAAATTTACCTGGCAAGTCAAATGTAGTCGCAGATGCTTTATCGCGACACGTTAGTGTAGTTACTGCAGATCCTCCATTTACTGTCGAGGATGTCAAAACTGCACAAAGAATAGATCCCATGTGGTCTGGTGTGATTCGATTCCTTCTCCAGGAAGATCCCATTCTTACTGTAAAGCCACCAGCACCCATTAGTGACTTTGTAATGAGTCAGGAATTACTGTATCGAACAGCCGAGTTGGGTACTCCAAGCAGAAGAGTTTACCAGTTAGTAATTCCACAGTCACTAGTGAACGTAGCTCTACAGCTAGTTCATGATGCACCAGGTGTTGCACACCCTGGTATGGATCGTTCTGTGAAACAAGCCAGAATGAAATACTTTTGGCCACGTATGGCAACTGACATTTCCGAGTATGTTAAGAAATGTAGTGTCTGTATGCAGCATAAAGGAAATGTCAATGGTCCTAACCCAATCCAAGTGTACCCAACCACTAGCGAACCGTGGGAAAGAGTTGCCCTTGATTTGTTAACTAATTTTAAATGTTCCCTCCAAGGCAACAAACATCTGTGTGTTATGGTAGACCATTTCACCAGATATTGTGAGCTAGTTCCTATTGCAGATAAGACTGCAGAGACAGTAGCTAGAGCGTTTAAAGAACGCATTATCTGCAGGCATACCACCCCAAAGTCCTTAGTAACAGATAATGGAGGTGAATTCTGTAATGAGATTCTTGAAAATTTGTGTACTTTATACAAGATCTCTAAATCCACCATTGTTCCTCATCATCCTGCCAGCAATGGGTTAGCCGAAAGAACAAATAAGAAAGTACTTGATGTTCTGAGAGCCACTATCAACCCCAATAGTGAAACTTGGGATGAAGTTATACCAGATGTCCAGTGTGCCATAAATTCTGCTTACAATGCTTCCATAGGTGATACTCCACATTATGCATTGTATGGTGTAGA
>NW_027198151.1:37500-45000 GCF_038502225.1 Cherax quadricarinatus
CTTAAGGGAGGAACACGGCAACCGACCTGTTAGCACAAGCTATCAGGTCCAACTCACACCCCCCCACATCTACTCATGTATTTATCCAACCTATTTTTAAAGCTACACAACGTTCTGGCCTCTATAACGGTACTTGGGAGTTTGTTCCACTCATCCACAACTCTATTACCAAACCAGTACTTTCCTATATCCCTCCTGAATCTGAATTTTTCCAACTTAAAACCATTGCTGCGAGTCCTGTCTAGGCTAGATATTTTCAGCACACTATTTACATCCCCTTTATTTATTCCTGTCTTCCACTTATAAACCTCAATCATATCCCCCCTAATTCTACGTCTTTCTAGAGAGTGCAGTTTCAGGGCCCTTAGTCTATCCTCATAGGGAAGGTTTCTGATACATGGGATCATCTTTGTCATCCTCCTTTGTACATTTTCCAGAGAATTTATATCCATTCTGTAATACGGTGACCAAAACTGTGCAGCATAATCTAAATGAGGCCTAACCAAGGATGTATAGAGTTGAAGAACAACCTGAGGACTCCTATTATTTATGCTTCTTGATATGAAGCCAAGGATTCTATTAGCTTTATTGCGAACACTTATGCACTGTTGTCTTGGTTTCAGATTACTGCTAACCAGAACTCCTAAATCTTTTTCGCAATCCGTAATATTAAGATCTACATTATTTAGTTTATATGTGGCATGGTTATTGTCCTGTCCAACATTTAGAACTTTGCATTTGTCTATATTAAACTGCATCTGCCACTTCTCCGACCACTGCATCAGTCTATTCAAATCTTCCTGGAGTGCTCGAATGTCCTCGTCAGAATGAATTCGACGGCCTATTTTGGTGTCATCGGCAAACTTGCCGATGTCGCTCTTTATGCCCTCATCTATGTCGTTTATGTAGATTGTGAACAGCAGGGGGCCCAACACTGACCCCTGTGGAACACCGCTCGTGACGCTTCCCCACTCTGATTTCTCCCCATTTATGCAAACTCTCTGCTGCCTATTTGTCAACCATGCCTCTATCCAGGAAAAAATTTCTCCTCCTATTCCATGTGCTTTAATTTTCCTCAATAGTCTCTGATGTGGGACCCTGTCAAAAGCCTTACTGAAGTCCATATACACAATATCATATTCATTACCATGATCTACCTCCTCAAATACCTTAGTGAAAAAAGTTAATAAATTCGTAAGGCAGGAACGCCCCTTTGTAAAACCATGCTGAGATTCGTTGATTAATTTATGCTTTTCAAGGTGGCTACGAACTGCCTCGGCAATTATTGATTCCATAAATTTTCCCACTATGGAGGTTAGGCTTATTGGTCTATAGTTCGAAGCTAAGGACCTGTCACCTGTTTTGAAAATAGGTATCACATTTGCCATTTTCCACTTATCTGGCACCATGCCAGTTTGTAGTGATATGTTGAAAAGATTAGCGGGTCGAAATGGGTGAGTGTGACTAGTGGAGTTCCACAAGGGTTAGTATTTGGGCCAGTACTGGTTCTTGTGCACGTAAACGACATGACAGAAGAACTCGAGTCAGAGGAGTCCCCCAGTTCACAGATGACGTGAAACTAATGAGATAAATACAAACAGGAACAAACCAGAAAAGGCTACGAACGGAGGCAGACAAACTGAAGGATTTGTCTGACAATTGACCATTAGATTATAGCCCAGGTAAATGCAAAATTATGAAGGCCGGAGAAGGGCAATGACGACCCCCATAAAAAGTAGGGGCGCCATTGGTACACTAAGAGAAAACACCACAAGTGTCCGGGGCCCAAGACTGTTCAACAGCCTCCCACCAGGCATAAGGGGAATTACCAATAGGCCCCTGGTTGCCTTCAAGAGGGAGCTGGACAGATACTTAAAGTCAGTGCTGGATCAACCGGGCTGTGGTTCGTACGTTGGACTGCGTGCGGCCAGCGGTAACAGCCTGGTTCATCAGGCCCTGATCTACCGAGAGGCCTGGTCGTGGACCGGACCACGGGGGCGTTGATCCCCGGAATGCACTCAAGGTAGACCCGAAACAGAGTAGAATATCGAGGGAGAAAATTGCAAACATACCTGGAGGAGGACTTCGGGGTAAGCAGAGTTCCAAACATTTAACTTGAGGCGCAGAGGTGAAGGCCTGGAAAAACGAGAGGGGGAGAAAGAGAGAGAAAGAGAAAGAGAAAGAGAGAGAGACAGAGAGAAACAAATTAAAACACCATACGCCCACAAATAAGGCCATAAGCACACGCATAGGGAAGTAATTAAGCACAAAGACGGGAGTGACGAGGCTTGACAGACAAGCAGACAGACCGACAGGCAGGAGAACCAGTCGAAGAAAACCTTTTGTAGTGAGCAAAGTGTGTCCCGGGATGAGCGACGTAGAGGGCAGCCAGAGCCGTACATATCAATAACAGTGTTCAGAGTGCCTTAGTCTCCCCTGCCAACTATGTCAACAACATCCACGAGTCAGTGATTGTGTTGACGTGGTCGAGAACTCTACCTTGTTTTGAAGTATGACCCCGGCAAACAGCAATTAACCCTTAATAATAATAATAATAATAATAATAATAATAATAATAATAATAATAATAATAATAATAATAATAATGTAATAATGATAGATCCTGGGATCATGGGAAAAGAATGCCACAAGCTTCCTCAAAGAATTGGATTACAGGCTCATTGACCCCACTAGGAACACCAGGGTGGTTACTTTCACGTTCCAGCGTCTCAACGTGGCTATCCAGAGAGGGAACGCTTTCTACATACTTGGCTTGCGTAACAGCTACAGAGGAGCTGGGGGACATTTATAATCTTATTTGATGTGTTGGACTGTTCACGGTAGTGACTTAAATTATACACACACACACACACACACATACACATATATTTTTTTTTTTATCACACTGGCCGATTCCCACCAAGGCAGGGTGGCCCGAAAAAGAAAAACTTTCACCATCATTCACTCCATCACTGTCTTGCCAGAAGGGTGCTTTACACTATAGTTTTTAAACTGCAACATTAACACCCCTCCTTCATATATATATATATATATATATATATATATATATATATATATATATATATATATATATATATATATATATATATATATATATATTATGTCGAGTCGAATATATAATATTGCAATTTTAGCTTAAATAGCAAAGCACGCACTTGCCGAATAGGGCAAGCCAAAATTTATGTATGCAATAATTTCGCAAAAATCATTTTGAATAACGAAAAAAATATATTTCATTGTGTTTATTTTTAAATTGTAAACTTTTATAAAATATATTTAGTTGAATTAGGCTAAATTAAATTGCGCTTGTTATAATATGGTTAGGTAAGTTTTCTAAGGTTCTTTTGGTACAGAATCATTAATTTTTATATTAACATAAAAGAAAAAATATTTCTTTAAATGTATAAGAGAAAATTTCAGAAACGACTTAATTTTAAATAAGTTCTTCCTAACTGACCAATTTTGCCTATTCGACACGACATTTTACACATATATATTATACACACACACACACACACACACACCACTGTGTTTCCCTCACTGCTGTTTCAATCCCCTCTTCGCTCACCTCTACTCTCCCTGCTTCGACCCCTCCCTCCCTGCCTCCCTCAATCCCTGCCCCTGGTTTAGCAGCACCAGCGGCCAACAAACTAACAAGGGTTGTAAGTACATTATGGTCTCAGCAAACAAATATGCCCGAGTGAACAAATAAACTAGGAGGACACATTGAACATGGGGCGGCAGCGCTTCTAGTTATGTGGCTGGGGTGGTGGGGGTCATGGATGATGGGGGAGGAGTGGGAGGCAGAAAGAAATGTAGGCACGGTCTGGGGAGAGGCAGAAAGGTACTCGAGGAAGGTACAGGGGCAAAGAAAGAGGTAGGGGAAGAAAGGGCAAGTGAGTAGAGGTAGGGCAAGTGGGAAGAGGGGGGTATTTTATTCGTCAAAGCGGAGGGGGGGAATATCAGTTCCCGGTTTGTGTGGAAGGGGTGGTGGGGATACCTGGAGCAAAAAAAGTGTGAGCAGGGAGAGAAGAAATGACGAGGTGTTGGCGGGGATGTAGATGTTAAAACGCTACGAAAATGAAGAAGTAGGACAGAGGAGAGAAGCTTGTGTATTGATGGGTGTTAGGGAGGAGCGAATGGGTGACGTAAGAGGAGGGAAGGACAGACAGATAATGGGGAGGAGCTTCCAAGACAAGATATGCGGAAGCTAAAAATAGATGAAATAGAAAATTCTCCAGTGGATCAAGGAATACCAGAGAGAGAGAGAGAGAGAGAGAGAGAGAGTCTCAGCATGGGCGGACGAACTTTCAAAAATCATTAATAATTAGCTCTACACCTCTTTCTCTGTCTCCATCAATGTTAAATTAATAATAATAATAATAATAATAATAATAATAATAATAATAATAATAATAATAATAATAAACATTACTACTGCTACTACTAACAATAATAATACTTATTTCTACACGGTATACAGACATAGCTGACGTCAGTGACATATTACTGTATAGAAAACCCCTTGTTACATAGAGCATTCTGTGCAAATTATGTCAGTTTTGTCCCCAGGATGTGACCCACACCGGTCGACTAACACCCAAGTACCTATTTTACTGACAGGTGAACAGGGACAGCATGTTTCCACCCGTACCAGGGATCGATCCATGGACCTCAGTGTGTGAGCTGAGTGCGCTAGCAATCGATCTACGGAACGCATATGCGATTAACGAATTACATATAGAAGTGGCATTCTGTTTAATTTAGGATAAGTTAAGGTTGGTAGGCCGTATGCACACACTTAATCTAACCAAACTTTAAAATTATTTATTAAAATTTATTTATAAGTGAAGCTTAGATAGCCAAAGAAACGCTGACCAGTCAAACGTAAGAATTAGTTGAAAATGAAAAAAAATGCATAGGAAAAGACACTGCGGGGACAACATTTCGCTCTAAGGAGAGCTCTATTGGCTTCAAAAAGCGCTAACTAGAGCAAATCGTTGTCATCAAGTCTTTCCCGACGAGCTTTTGTCGTTAAACTGTAAGAACTGCCGTCGGGAATTTGACCAAGTCAGAACCTCACACACAACGTAAGTAAGAAGTCTTCATCTAGCCTAGTACATGAAAATGTTAAAGCGTTCGACACTAGACTAGTGGACAGCTAAACGGTACTTAGAAATCGACGTTTGCTTTAAGAGGACGGGCTAGCAGGACCAAAACACGGCTTTAAATAACATATTTAATAAACAGCCAACTAAGAAGAGGTCAGAGGCGGGGCGGCCCGGCAGCCCAACCTCAAGCCTCGTAACCCAGCTCGGTTCTCTAAACCATTCTCTTCATTAGATAATTCAACACTCACACAGGTATTTTCAGATTCACGAAATCTTAATAAAGTGATTGTAAAGATACCACAGTATGGGTGGGGTTAGAGCCCAGTAACGTGATTTGTTGGCAGTCTTTTTATTCGATTTCGTGAGTCATTATGACGGTTTTAGGGGGACATGAGCTAGAGTTCGTCACGGCCACGTTGGCGGGAAATTCATCTGTAAAATTAGCGTTTGTGGTCACAGTGGGACCTGTGCTAACCTCCCTATGGTGTACAAATTTACCTAGTTGGATGAATCTTATTGTAGCCAGGTGGCCCAGTGGCTAACGCACTGGCCTGGAGTTGAACGACTCGCTTGCCCTAAGTTTTAACTCCACCTGTACCATGATTTATTATATTTTCAGATGTATGGTAGGTGAAAGTCTAAGGGGAAAAAATTGTGTACAACAATACGTTAAACCAATACAGTAGTATACAGCGGCTGTATGATGCCTGTACAAAAAAAAAAAAATGTAGCTTTTGTGTGTTGAAATTGTGCCCCGAGAGTTGAATTAATTGAGCAGCGTCACTCAACCTGCGAGTCAATATTGAAGCAGTATATTACAGTTCAGCTATTTAACACGCCATGGGCGATAATCAACTCTTTTTGTCTGTTACAATATACTGGTATTACTAACTTTACACATGACGAGCTATGTATCTTCATGTAGCAAATCCTGAATAACTCTTCGTAAAATGTTGCCAATCTTAGTTACAACCTGCTTATAAGGACCCTAATGGAAATAAGTCACTGACTTTTTTGGGGTTATCCTGGGTAATTTACACATATGTTACTATGCAAAATAACCACTGTAAAAAAATAGTGAAATTCCAAGCGCGTTCTGATTTCTCACATTATCAAGGACATGTAACGCGAGAAATCACGAAAGCGCTTGGAAGTTCACTATTTTTCCACAGTTGTTATCACCTGTTTACTGTGATCTTATTGTATATGTTACTATGAATGATAATTTGTTTAACTGTATTAATGTGTAACTGTACCTAAATAAACTTACACTACTCGCACATGTCTGTAATTTGTTGCACAGCGTCGGTGTTTTACACCATTTCCCTCAATACTTCATCGAAACGTCTTGCCTCCCCTCCACACTCCATTTCCCCGTTTGAAGTTGTTACACCAGCCCGCGGGTAGCCTGCGGGTAGCCTGCGGGTAGCCTGCGGGTAGCCTGCGGGTAGCCTGCGGGTAGCCTACCCTTCCATGACACCCCGTCTTACCTTAAACAAATATTTCACCTAATATAGCCTCGTGCTAATGTTGTATAGACTCCCATTGTCTGACACTTGTCGTAGTGGACGTATCCTCTAAATTTTATATTCTATTTTTTTTTTTGAGTGCAGTTCATTGCATGGTTGTCCAGACCTCAATAATTTCTTGTGTTCCTGTTGCTGTCTTCAGCTATCTCGTTCCCTGTCAGGCGAACATGGTAAAGCATCCAGAAAAAAAATGCATTACTCTTTTATTATTTTCTAACCTTGTAATATTTCTTCTTGTTTATGGAATATAAACCAACCAAAATAAAGAAATTATAGATATAAATTTCTGAAAATGTCAATATGAAGATTCTCAGAAAAAGAAAGAGAAGAAAACGAAGAAGAATCGAATCCGAAAAGTCAACTTGAGTTTATTTCTTTATTGTAACAGTAGTGGCGATACAATATTCTTTGCGCCAGGATGCATCCCTGCGCCTAGGGAATGGGAGTTAACCGAGTTTGAGCCAAGGAAGGGGGAAGGTACCTGCAATTCCGTACATCAAGAATCTTTCGCCAGCATCAAGGCACCCCTTCTCCCCTTCTTGAAGGGTAGGTAATTGCAGTTGGATAGTTAGTGGCATTAAGGAGAGTTTATTTGACTGAGGCAACTCAAGTGTTGGTTCATGACAACACACGCACAAAAGTCGCGTAACGAGATCCCTTTATTAAAGCGTTTCGCCCATACAGTGGACTTTTTCAAGTCAAAACAGAGAAAACAGGATGAGTTTACACGTACAAAGCGTAGTGAGGTGCATAATGAACTATTTTAAACTATTTCTCCTCGTCTTGTGCAGGTAATTGTGGTAGGATTACCTTGCCTGACGGACACTTCCCCTCTACCT
>NW_027198151.1:47500-48903 GCF_038502225.1 Cherax quadricarinatus
ATTCTGAACCTAATGAAAAAAATATTTATCATTTTGTTATTAAATTATTATTTGTAAACTTATCTAAAATAGTATATATTTAGTTGGATGAGACTAAATTAAATTGCGCTTGTTATAATAAGGTTAGGTAAGTTTTCTAAGGTTCTTTTTGTACAAAATTATTAATTTTTACATTAACATAAATGAAAAAAAAATATTTTTAAACGTATAAGAAATATTTTTAAAAAGGACTTAATTTTAAATGAGTTCTTGCTAATGGACCAATTTTACCTATTCAGCAAGATGTGTGTATATATATATTTTTATTATTTTTTATTATCACACTGGCCGATTCCCACCAAGGCAGGGTGGCCCGAAAAAGAAAAACTTTCACCATCATTCACTCCATCACTGTCTTGCCAGAAGGGTGCTTTACACTACAGTTTTTAAACTGCAACATTAACACCCCTCCTTCAGAGTGCAGGCACTGTACTTCCCATCTCCAGGACTCAAGTCCGGCCTGCCGGTTTCCCTGAACCCCTTCATAAATGTTACTTTGCTCACACTCCAACAGCACGTCAAGTATTAAAAACCATTTGTCTCCATTCACTCCTATCAAACACGCTCACGCATGCCTGCTGGAAGTCCAAGCCCCTCGCACACAAAACCTCCTTTACCCCCTCTCTCCAACCTTTCCTAGGCCGACCCCTACCCCGCCTTCCTTCCACTACAGACTGATACACTCTTGAAGTCATTCTGTTTCGCTCCATTCTCTCTACATGTCCGAACCACCTCAACAACCCTTCCTCAGCCCTCTGGACAACAGTTTTGGTAATCCCGCACCTCCTCCTAACTTCCAAACTACGAATTCTCTGCATTATATTCACACCACACATTGCCCTCAGACATGACATCTCCACTGCCTCCAGCCTTCTCCTCGCTGCAACATTCATCACCCATGCTTCACACCCATATAAGAGCGTTGGTAAAACTATACTCTCATACATTCCCCTCTTTGCCTCCAAGGACAAAGTTCTTTGTCTCCACAGACTCCTAAGTGCACCACTCACTCTTTTCCCCTCATCAATTCTATGATTCACCTCATCTTTCATAGACCCATCCGCTGACACGTCCACTCCCAAATATCTGAATACATTCACCTCCTCCATACTCTCTCCCTCCAATCTGATATTCAATCTTTCATCACCTAATCTTTTTGTTATCCTCATAACCTTACTCTTTCCTGTATTCACCTTTAATTTTCTTCTTTTGCACACCCTACCAAATTCATCCACCAATCTCTGCTTTTAATCTATGTATTGAGTATTAGGATTACAAATTGACCTGCACATTAACATTAAAAATAATCTCGAAGACAGGGATTGTATTAACCTGTATATTCATGGTGGTGCAATCTTTCGTGT
>NW_027198152.1:0-48894 GCF_038502225.1 Cherax quadricarinatus
TTCTTCTATCATTCAGTTGTCGGTGTGGTTCCCGTGGAGATGGAGCATAATGGGTTGCATATACACGTTATTGATCTTGGACGATTTGTATAGAGTGTGTACATAGTTGTGAATGATCTTGGTCGATCTCTTCATTAAGGTATTCTTTACATCTCAGAGGTGCCTTTACCACCTTGATGTATTTAAACCATCCAGTTAATCTTCGTTCAACTTACCTATGATCTGCTCTGGAAAGCATGGCACTCTTAATTTATGTTATTCTCGGAATTCAAGCTCTCTTTATAGACCCAACATACATCAATTTGTGGAGAGTTCAAAGTGTTGCCTAAATGATCGTATTGTGTCCCCAGAACATCCCAGTTCACATGTGCTTCCTCTTCAAGCTGAGGATTAATTTTTATTTTTTTATATATAACTTTTGCTTAGTTCAGTAATTGTTCTTAGTTTTCTTTCATATTAAGGTTATTTAAAAAAGGTCTTCTTAAAATCACCCTCAACTCATTTAACCTTTTTCTTTTTTTATTTGTCGGCAATAAGTTTATTTTTTCACCAGTGTTTTCCATAATCGTATCCCATTAATCTGTTTTCCCTAACAAATGGCGATCTTTCAACTAGGATATGTTCACGTATTTAATGGGTTGAAGGTTAGGCAGTGTTCCGTGGTATGAACTGTCTTGCTGTCCTGGTAATGACTGCAACATTTAAACATGTGCAGATTCAGAAAATGTCTCTAGAAACTATTAAGTTCACCTTTTCCAAGTGTGGAGATACAGAAGTGTATCTGTCATGCTCAGATTATGATACTAGGACTCGTCTAGTAGTTTTAAAACAGTAGACAATGATTAAAAAGATGTGTAAAAGTGTTTACTGAGGTTTTACTTCAGTAAACTTTTGTACCAAGCTTGTTCAAGCTTGTACCAAGTTGTTCAATCTTGTGACTAAGTTCGGAGGATTTCCTTTACGGTGTGAACCAGAGGATCCTCCGCCATAAATAACCCGTCATATTGAGCTTCCTTACTCTCACTGTGGGGAGCCAGCTGTCTCTCCTTTTACAGAAGTTTTAAGACATAGACAAAAGATGCCGAGGATCGACCCCTGGAGTCCTCTAGCAGTCGAGTTATGGGACCTCAGTCCACACACCTTAAGTAAACATACCATCGAAACAGACACTCCAAGTCTTCTCCCCAATACCAGTATACTTGTAGGGGGACTGACTGGAGTGTCTGTTTCGTTGGTATGTTTACATAAGGTGTGATGACTGAGGTCCCATAACTTGACTACTAGCGCACTTCAGGGGTCGATGCCCGGTATGGGTGGAAACATTACGACGTGTTTCTTTAAGGCATCTTTTGTCCACGTTCATCTATCAGTAAGAATCTGTATTGATAAAGCCAATGGTTGGGCGAAACGTATACAATAAAGATACCCAGATGTTGCACATGCGTCTCAGTTTTCATCTTGTCGGTAATGTATACCATTCTTGTACAAAATAAGTACCTGGGTGATAATCGACTGGTGCGGGTCACATCCTGGGGACAAAATAGACCTAATTTGCCGAAAATGCTCTGCATAACAAGGGACTTTCTATACAGTAGCAGTAAGTCACTGATGTCAGTTAGCTTGTATACCTTATATACTTGTAGAAATAAAGATTATTATTATTAGTAGTAGTAGTATTGCGCACATAGGTAATGATGGCCTGTTGACGTGGTCGTAATGGGACTTGAAGCGACAACACAACAGTAATCTTTAACTTGTGTTTTCCTTCACCAAGTATTTAATATATGTACACTATGTACAGGAATGGAGTAGAAGTGTACCACACGGTAATCAAGGCAAAGGCAAAAGCCAGAGAGAGAGAGAGGGAGAGAGAGAGAGAGAGAGAGAGAGAGAGAGAGAGAGAGAGAGAGAGAGAGAGAGAGAGAGAGAGAGAGAGAGAACCATGCTCAACCAGCAGCGGTATGAGTCTGGCAGGAGCTGACCATGAGTGATACCACGTCACCTCAGCAATTGTCAGACCCACCTTATGATTGGTTAATGAACCAAGGTACTGATTTAACAATGGGCCCCCACTGTTAAAAAGGCTCTAATGGCCAGACTAGGCTTCCACCTCCATGGCTAGAGTGCCGCTATGGCGTGGTACAATAATGGAACTGCCTTTCCTCTCAGCCATCGAATTCATTAGAGCTCAACTTTTCTCGAGACATAAAACTAAGCTCTAAATTTAGAGCCAGATAGCAGACAGTAGAGCTCTAACATAGGTTCAGGATACCTGTGAATGGTATCAGAATATACCCTCACTAAAAAAAAAAAAAAAAAAAAAAAAAAACTCCACCATATACGTTAAACATTTTACATATATGTAGAAATGGAAAAAAAGGAGCTATTCTACCCATATTACCTAACACATCCTAACCTAACACATTTTAATTTTAAATTCTTGAAAGAGAATCAGCCAGCTTTTTATCCTTGCCAGCAATATGTACAATATGTACAATATGACAATCTTAAGGTTGCAGCCTGAGACTCCAACGTATGAGACGGGTGTTGTGGTTCTTTATGGCGTTTAGGTAAACCAGAGGGTTGTGTTGACTGTAGACTGTGGCCACGTAGACCTCGAAATGCTCTAACGCCAGTATCAGAGTGAGGGCTTCTTTTTCAGTTGTGGAATAGGGCCTCTGGTAAGCTGCATATTTGGCTGAGAAATAGGCCACAGGCTGCAACCCATCTTCCCTAGATTGTTGTAGAAGTATTGCCCCCTCGTCTGACTCACAAGCATCAACCTGTTATGTAAAAGGTATGCAGTACGGTTGCAGTACGAAGAATACGTTTTGCTTCCGTGAAAGCGTCTTGACACTCTTGGATCCTCTGAAACTGGGTTTTCTGACTGGTAAGTGAGATTAGGGGGTCTACCACATCTGCAAAATTCTCACAGAATCGTCTATAAAACCCTACCATACCTAAGAAACGTTGGAGGGATTTCCTATCATGAGGAACTTTGCACTACCTACTTCATGGCCAAAAAAAACTAACAGTAGATTTGCCAAAGGATGACTTAGATAAATTAACAGATAGTTGGAAACTCTGAAATTTCTCCAAGAGATTTTTAAGTCTGGACATATGTTGGTCCCAAGTATTCGATACATCATCATCATCTAGGTAAGCGGCTGTGCCTTCAAGTCCTTTAATAGCCTGATGGATCAGTTTCTGGAATGATGCAGGCAAGTTTTTCATTCTGAAGGGGGTAACTGTATATTGATAATGGCCTCCTGGAATTATGAAGGCAGAGATTTCCTTCGCCTTATCTGTCAAAGGTACCAGATAGTAACCTTTAAGGAGATCTAACTTGAACCGAAAAGTAGCCTTACCCACGAAGTTGATTACGTCATCCAAAATGTGGCAGAGGGTAAGCATCTGGAATAGTGACCTCATTCACCTTTCGGTAGCCTGTACACATTCGAAAACCTCCATCAGACTTCTTAACATGGATGAACGGTGAAGCCCATGGACTAGACTCCTCCTCCACTAACTCATGCTCTAACGGAAATGCTACGTCCTACAGAAGTAGCCTCTGTTTTTCAGGATTAGTGGTGTAGGGGAAAGTTTAACACATTTAGAGTTTCTAATATATACATCATGATATCATAGTGTACATTTTTTTGGAACATCCGAAAAGATGACAGGGTAAGATTATAGGAGCACAGCTAAACTTGTTACTCGATTCTTAGACAGCCCCATTATTAAAGGGCGAGGGTCCTTGAGGAAGAGAGTATTTGGAAGCTTTACTTGAATTTCAGGAATAGGATGCAAGGAGTCAGAGTCGTCTACAGAGGCAGAGGCCAGTCATTACTGGGGCTGTATTTGGAGTGTGAAATGCTTTAATCTGATTTATATGGTATGGTTTGCTCTTTTACGACTTATAGTTTACATAAGACAGTTTACTTGCAAGGTTTAATGTGGTGTCCAGTTTTCCCTATGCTGACATTCCTTACAACAACAGATGTGATTCTTCACATCTTGCCTTAGCTTTGGCCAAAAAATTCTTTTAGTATTGCATACATAGTTTTAGAAATTCCTATGTGATCTCCTAACTAAGATTTATGAGCTATGTTTAATATTTGTGATCTAAACTTTTTAGGAACAACCAACCTTTCTGTCTTTTGCCTACCCTCTATCTCCTTACCAGTCTCAGTGCAGATAAATAAATCGTTTTTAATTTTATATTTGACTGGATGATCTGAGGAGGATTCACCCGTGGCTGCCTGAAAAGAGAAATTCAGGGAAGGGACTTTACACTGTTCTTCCCGTAAGGACAGACCCTCAGGCAGGGAAACAGATATCTGGCAATCCTGCAACCCTGGAATAGGAAGGCTTGATCTGGGTCTGTTCACTAAATTTATGAGGCCCTGGCCAGTTTTCCTTGTAAAACAAATTGTCTAGTCCAAGATCAGAGTCGTTCGTGGATTGGTCAGCATTCTCATCAGACATCCCTTTGAATTTTGCCCAAGTTATGGCCAACATCGGAGAAGAATTAGTTATTATAGGTTCTGGTCATTTGGTAGAATTAATTTTATTACCTAGTAATAACACGGCATCTTTCAAAGGAAATCTGTCAGAAACACCTACAGTCAAATATCCAGTAGAAAATACTGCTCCTCCAAAAGTTCTAAAAGAACAGAACAGTGCAATGACGTTAGTTCAGAAAAGGGAAGTACTCCCTCTCTTATAAGGGAACAATAAGCTCTGGTATCCCTAAATGTTCCTACTTCAGTGTTCTTTGAATTCTCCTAAAGGGAGATATGGCAAGTACTGTAGTATGGGGCCATCCAACACTCTGTTTCTTTGATTCATTTCAATAGGTAGATTAGTAATTCTCCCTAATGGTTGGGGTTTTGCTGGGCAGTTCAGCTTAGTATGGCCAGGTTTATGGAAGCGATGGCAATGCTGAGGGATAGCAAGGCTATCTGAACGATACTAAGACCAGCTCCAGCTCCGGGATAGGGCTTCCCATATTACACACTCAGGTAATAAAGGCTTGTAAAACTTTTTGTAATAGGATTTGGAGCGAAAATTAACACAGCAGTAATCTTTAAACTGTATTTTCCTAAAAGTATGAATATAGGTATACACACTTATGTACACTATGTACAAGAGTTTGAAATGTAAATGTACCACGGTAAACAATGGCAAAGACCAAAGCCAGAGAGAGAGAAAACCGTGAGCAACCAGCAGCTGTATGAGTCTGGCAGGTGCTGACTGTGAGTGATACCACGTCACCTCAGCACTTGGCAGACCCATTTTGTGATTGGTTAATGAACCAGATTACTGATTTAACAATGGGGCCCTGGTTTGCTGGTTGGGAGGCAGCCTATATGGGTGTGTGCTCTGAATAGTGTAACACTCTTTGCATGCCTCAACCACCACCACCACCAACACCACCACTACCACCACCACTAACACCACCATCACCACCATCACCAACACCACCACCACCACCACTCTGCCTGGCTGCAGTGGAGTGAGGTTGTGCTTTGCACCCCTCTGCTGTCACGCCAGGAGAGCTACCATTAGTCTATATGGTGCTCAGTGTTAGATGCCGGATCAACACAGTGGGGACTGAACTTCTTCATCGGGCGATATCACCTGCTTCAGCACAAGTATTACTTCCTACCATCATCTGTGAGATGTATGGCATTCAGGACGGAGAGTTATACAGAGTTGCGTTAAATGGAGCACACAGAGTTTTTGTGAAATTGCTCTCATCAACAGTCTACGAGTCGTTGGTGACTCGTTTTCAGGACATCAGTCTTGATGTTACACCGGCTGTTCGTGTACGGATGATTGATGTTTCCCTTCATTTTGCATGGATTAAGCTTCACAATGTCCCTTTTGAGGCAGATGAAGCAGGCATCAGAAGTGTATTTGAAGCATATGGGACTGTTCGTATAGCACAGCACGGTAAGTGGGTGTCAGGGTCTTACACAGGCCTCCCGGAAGGCACCTTTACCCTGAAAATGACTTTGCGGCACTCCATACCATCTTATGTGTACCTGGTGGATTATAAAACACAGGTCATGGTGTCATATGCTGGGCAGAGGCATATGTGCTACTTATTTGGAGATTGCAATCACATGACAGTGGCGTGTGGGAAGCGGCAATGGGTGCACGGCTCTGCAGCAGATGAACCTGTTCCTGTGAGGGAGGTGGCCGTTGAGGCACAACAGCATGGTGGAGGGTGTGGTCTTCTATGGAGCGAGATAGTGGAGGAGACGCTAGTACCATCGGGAGAGGGCGAGGCCCTTGAAGAGTTAATGGGCCCCGAGACTTTACTGGTGGCAAGTGACGAGGCACAGATACAGGAGGAAGTGCTGGCGCTAGAGGAGGAACTGGCGACAGTGTTGCAGACCTTGTCACTGCCTGTGGAGGTGGATGTACCTGAGTAGGTGGCTAGTAACAAGCTGCTGGCAGTGGTGAGCGAGCGGCAGGAGCACCTTGGGGAACATGAGCCCAACAACGTGTTTGAGACGTCACCGTGTTCAGTGGAACAACATACAGTGGATGTCGAAGTCCATTGTGCGGCCTCCCTGGACAATAACATGGAGGAAAAAATCATCATGAGGAAGCGGGCCATGGCGTCAGATTCAGATGATATCCTGATGCCAGTGCAGCGGCTGGGAAGAAGTCTTGGGTGGATGGGGATTATAGTGGTGGTCAAGACAGGCGGCACTGAAAGAGGGGGGAAGGGCAGGAAGGTGGTGTGAGGGTGACAGGTGGTGCCACAAGTTCTGGTGGACCTGACAAGAGTGTCGAGAAGAGGCAGGGATGGAAACTTCAAGCGGCCTCAGGTGTATGACAGTGAATGTTAATGGATTGTGTAATGGCGTGAAGAGAGAATGGTTTAGGATGTTTTTGAATAAATCTAAGGTGGATGTCGTGTTTCTACAAGAATGCAATTTTAAGGAGGGTAGAGTGTTAGAGGTGGAAGGGTATCAGGTGGTGACACTGCCATCTGCTCATTTAAAAGGAGGTGTAGGTATCTTGATCCAGGGGGCAAGCCTGTTTGTTTTGCAGAAAAGTGAGGGGGGAGGAGGGTTTTGCATGTGGATGGATGGTGGATGGGGGAGAGGGTGTCTTTTGTCAGTGTGTATGCTCTCATAGAAAATGATGTGCATGTGAAGACGGATTTTGTGTGCGAGGACTGAGTGTTTTTCTTGCGAGCATTGCCATCTGTGGCACTAGTAGGTGGAGACTGGAACTGCGTTATCAGGAGAGCAGATGTGGAACCAAAAAGGGCGGGGTATGTGACGAAGGTCTTACATGATCTTTTGAGGGATATACATTTAAGGGATGCTTTTGGGGAGGGGTCTTGGGAAGTAAAGCACACATTTGTACAGTGTGGTTACGCAGCTAGGTTAGACAGATTATATCTCTCACAGGGGTTTTGTTGAATCTTTTCACACTATGGAGGTAGCTTATTCGGATCATCGGGCGGTAGTGGCAGAGGTGGGGTGGGAGTCACTGGCAGGAAGGTATAGGAGTTATTGGAAGTTGAACACAAGTGTGCTAGTGATGAGGAGGGGTTGGAGGGGTTTGCAGCACTGTGGGAGAGGCTCAGTGTGGAAGAGAAGGGGGTGGGGGATGTGGTGAAATGGTGGGACTGTGTGGCTAAGGAAAGGATTAGGCAATATTATGTGTGGGAAGGGAAATTGAATAAATCACTTGAAGTATGGTCTTACCAACTATTTGGAGGACAGGTTAAGGGGTTGTTATGCGAGGGGGGCAGTGGCGGGTACTTATCCTATGGAAGACATTGTCGAAGTGAAGGGGAGAATACGTGAGTTACAGGATGAGAGGTTTGCAGCAGTGAGGGTGCAGGTGGGGGTGGAAGAGGTGTTATGGGGGACAGGCCATCGGTGTGCATGTGTTGTGCAGACAGAAGCAACAGCAGCAGGCTACTGCTAACCCATGCTGAGCGGTCCATGCATTGGTGGAAGGTTATCGGGAGGGTCAGGTGTTATGGGCCAAAAAAGGCATGTGTGCATATGTGGATAAATGGTATGAGGAGTATTGGAAAAGTAGTGGGGTGGTGGGGAGGTTTTAGAGCAGGTGTGCGAGTGTGTGTCATGCAATCTGAGGAGGAGTGCTAGGGAGGCATTGGGCGGGGTCATTATGGAGGAGGAAATATGGAGGCCGTTAAGTGAAATGAGAAGGGCAAAGCATCAGGCATCAGTGGTCGCCTGTGCAAGTATTAGCTACAGCACTGGGAGCTGGTAAGGGGCTGTTTGGTCCAGTTATTGAATTTGATGAAGGAGATGGGTGAGTTGGGAGAGAAGCAGGCAACGACAGTGGTGGTGTTTGTCCCAAAGGGAAAGCAGCAGAACATCCTTCGGGACTACCGAGCCATCTCGTTGCTGTGCGCAGATTACAAGTTGTATGCGAAGATATTGGAAAATAGATTTAAGTGCGTCATGGGGAGGGTGGTATCTAAATATCGGTTTGGTTTGCCAGGGAGGCCTATGGTTGTGGGGCATGGGATACTAAGGGGATTCATCGAATCAAAAGGGGGGCATTGTTGGCCTTGGATTGGCAGGGGGCATATGATAGAGTGGAAAGGGGAGCATTGAGAGCTATACTCAGTCGACAGGGTTTTGGTGAAGAAATTTTGGGGTGGGTTGAAGCATTGTACCAGGGTGCCAGGGAGAGGGTGCAGATCAATGGATGCTTGGGAGAGGCAGTTATCATGAGGCAGGGTCTTAGGCAAGGGTGTCCAATGTCACAACTATTGTTTGCGTGTGTCCAGGACCCCTGGGGGAGGGGTAGGGGTAGGAAGGGTTTGGCATGGTTTGGTCGGATATGTTGACAACACAACTGTCCTGGTATGGGAGGGGATGAGGCTGGGGGCTTTAGAGGATGCTGTGCAATTGTTCAGGGGTGCTACTGGTATGAAAGTGAATTTGGAGAAGTCATGGGGTTGGGGGCTTGGGTGGGGAGGGTTGAGTGGGGACATAATGTCATGCAGTGGCAGGCTGGGTTTTTGAAAATATGTAGTATCATCTATGCGAATGACCTGGGTGCTGAACAAGAGGAAAACTCAAATAGGTTGGAGGACAGGATCCAGGGTCACCTGGGGGCATTGCGACCATATCACATGACTTTCGTGCAAAGAGCTATTGTAATTAATGTCTTATTGTATATTAAGGTGTGGTATGTGACAGCCGTGTTCCCATTAACAGGGACGGCGATTACGGGAATTCTTAGAAGGGTGTTCAAATTCTTGTGGGGTTCAGGTTGTGATTTGCTTTGGAGGGAGGTTGTAACATTACTAGTGCGTCAGGAAGGGTTGGGGTTGCTGGACTTGAAACAGAGAGTTAAATGTGTGTTTATCAAAAGGGAGATGTTGCATTAGGGAGTATGTCCGGGAAGTCTGGATAGGGTACATGACAGGTTGAGACATTTGTATGGTGGAGTGGAGTTGTGGGAGTGTCAGACTGTATTGCGTGCTTTGGTGTTGGCTTGGGAACCGGGGAAAGTCAGGATAGGTGTTTTGTGTAGGTTGCTCGTAGGGAGGGCTGTTGAGCCAGTGGAGGGGATTTTCCCCATGTATGCATGGGGGAATATATGGTGCCACTTTAGTAAGTTGAGGTTAAAACCCAGGGCGCACAAGGTAATGTATTGTTTTTGCATGGTATTTTGCAGTTGGGAGTGGTACTCCAGAATAGAAGGGTGGTAGAGGGTGGGATGTGTGCATCTGTGGAGGGGAAGAGACAGAGTATCATGTAGTATATTTTTGCGAGGAGTTGGGGGGTGTATGGAGTTGGTTGAGTAAAGTGGTTCAGAGGGTAGGGGGAATAGGGGTGTCGGTGCTGCCAGTGCTTAGTCTTGATGTGGGAGGGTTGGATGCGGATGTCACTAGGGCTTTGAGGTACATCATGATAGATTATATATATATTTCATGGGGAATGAGGGGGCAGGGGGTTTGGGAGGTGTGGTGCCGGGTTTTAGGGGTTACGTTTTATCGCATGTTGTGTCGTAATAGGGAAATTTACGGGAGGAGGTGGGTGAAGGCTTTTTCAGAGGGATACAGCGCGCTAACGTTAGGGATTTTATTGAATCAGTAAATCAGGAAGGAGGGTGCAGGGGTGTGTGTTGGTTGACGCATATGTGGGAAGGGATGTCAGGGGTTGCAACGGGGTCGCCTCCTGGAGGTGTGTATGAGGTAATGTGTGTGTGGGCGTGTGGAAGTTGTAAACTTATGTACAAGCTAGCCTTGGGCGAGTGTGGCCTGAGAGTTTGAACAGTGTTCAGAGAGATACTGTTCTATAACTCTTTTATTTAATATATATGGCATTACTGTTTGAAGAGGTACTGTCACTATATATCTGCATGTCTTATCCTGTTTGTTAAATGTAATTGCTTTAGATTTGTTCGGTGTGTTTTGCACTGCATTTAGAGTGTACTGTTTTTATTGATTCATATATACATTACCTGTGGTTGGTCTTAGTGCATTTTACAAAATTAAAACCTTATCTGGGGTGAGGTTAAGTGGCCTTTGTTGGCAAGTAAATGATATATGTTCAAGATGGACGATGTTGCCATATGTCAACTTCACTCTTTATTGAACTACTTCATATACTTTCTCCAGAGTATTTGATGTGATAACATTTTTCCACTATAAAGCTTCTCTTGTACATTCTTACGTGACTCTGTCTCTTGCATTAACTGTTACTCGTCTCTTTCCTTCCTTTTCCGTTCCTCTGTTTCGTTTTTCATTCTATCCTCTTTACTGCATTTGATACTATTGATCAGGGATTACTTTTAAGGGATCTTTTCCGTTGTGGCCTCAGGGACACTGCATTGTCGCTTCTGAGATCTTTCTGGACTGTCATATGAAGCAGAAGTTAATGGCTTTCCTCAGGGCTCTGTTTTGGACCAGTATTGTACAACATTAACAGAACTAGCTGAACTAAAACTCGCCACCAACATATTAAAAAACAGCACAGGAGAGGCAATTTTCCACTCCAAGTCTTCCACAAGCACTTGAGAATCTTACAAATAAAACAGGCACTGAAATACCATTATAATCATTTACAATGAAATGAATCGTGTTCAAGACATAGGCTTTCGTGTCTCATTTGTCTGGATACCTTCTCACACAGGAGTCAATTGTCATTATGATGCTGATGAAGAACCTTGTAAGAGGCAGGAGGTGAGCTGCAACTGGTCATCTCTCTGTTAAAACCATCCTGCTGAAGGATATTAACTGATAGACGAGAAAACACTAATTCCCAGAGACTGATAGCACTAGTATCAAGCACTTTGATATATTCCAATCAGTATGTATGAGCAATATAAAATATGTACTAGACTGTGTGATGCAGTGGCTGCCAGAATCAGTTTCGGATATCGTTACTTGTGACAGTTGCAGAAAACCGCAGGTGAGTCTCCCGTCTCTGCTTATTTTATATGTCAGCTCCGTGAAAATGATGAGGGACAAGACTTTACCATTATATAGTCTTGATGTTAGTGACGTTAAGTCTGGTGGAATTGGAGCTTCAGGATATCCTCATTATACTCCTTAAATTTGCCACCACTCACTAGCAGCCTAGTGATGCCCACGTTTGTCCAAATTCATACTGTACATGTATATACATTCATAAGTATATGTGTATATGTATATATGTATGACGCAGACATGTCATAAAAGTGGTCTCTGTGAGATGTTTCTATTGTGAGCCTGACAGATCAGCAGTTTAGTGCTGAATCATCTACCTGCCAGCACACTTAAGTCACCGTCCATTCTTCTGCTTGTTCATTGATCATCTTTTATTATTTATGTGCACATCTTAATGCAGTACATTAACGTACATAAAACATACCTCAGTGAAAAAATAAATAGAAAAGCCTGAGTGCTCTCATGTATTTACACAACTATTATCAGAGGACTGTGAAGCAGTGGAGAGAAGTATATTTGTTATGTTATGAGCTACGACGCCATTGATACCACAGAGTGGTCAAGCTTGTTGCCTGTGTCTCTCTATGTTATTCTACTCATAGGTTCGAAAACTAATTATTTTTCAGCTTCAAAATTTCTTACATTTTATTTTTGCGAGAACAAGACTTAGGAAACCATCAAAAGGGGTGTGAGCCAATTTTGTGAGTCAAATTTGTAACATCGATTATGGGAGAACCTGCCCACTGAAAAAAAAAATATTAGGAACTTTAACCGCAATATACTTTGAAGTACTTTAAATAAAGTAGAAAGATAATTAGTAAGTAAACTGACGAGACATACATGTCAGGCTTAAAACACTGAGGATTCATCTCACTTGCATGATGCCAGAGTGAGGTGTCACCTCAGTAACATCAAAAAAGTGCATCTCTAAAGAAATCTTTGAATACACACCAAAGTGCTCCGGTATTCCATTTTAACTTTTCACTCTGGTATGATTTTTATGAACATGCAGAAACGCGTTTATTGTAATTTCTTTCATACAGACGAGTACTTGCTCACATCAGTGTACTTAAGTTTGTATACGAGGTTATTAAGCGTAAAAACTGCTGCGTCTTGCACAGTCTTATAATACTGCTGTCGATGTTATCAGTAGGACGTTCATCCCAGCAACATGTGCCTCACGTTCATCCCAGCAACATGTGCCTCACGTTCATCCCAGCAACATGTGCGTCACGTTCATCCCAGCAACATGTGCGTCACGTTCATCCCAGCAACACGTGCCTCACGTTCATCCCAGCAACATGTGCGTCACGTTCATCCCAGCAACACGTGCCTCACGTTCATCCCACCAACACGTGCCTCACGTTCATCCCAGCAACACGTGCCTCACGTTCATCCCAGCAACACGTGCCTCACGTTCATCCCAGCAACACGTGCCTCACGTTCATCCCAGCAACATGTGCCTCACGTTCATCCCAGCAACACGTGCCTCACGTTCATCCCAGCAACATGTGCCTCACGTTCATCCCAGCAACACGTGCCTCACGTTCATCCCAACAACACGTGCCTCACGTTCATCCCAACAACACGTGCCTCACGTTCATCCCAGCAACACGTGCCTCACGTTCATCCCAGCAACACGTGCCTCACGTTCATCCCAACAACACGTGCTTCACGTTCATCCCAGCAACACGTGCCTCACGTTCATCCCAACAACACGTGCCTCACGTTCATCCCAACAACACGTGCCTCACGTTCATCCCAGCAACACGTGCCTCACGTTCATCCCAGCAACACGTGCCTCACGTTCATCCCAACAACACGTGCCTCACGTTCATCCCAGCAACACGTGCCTCACGTTCATCCCAGCAACATGTGCCTCACGTTCATCCCAACAACACGTGCCTCACGTTCATCCCAGCAACACGTGCCTCACGTTCATCCCAGCAACACGTGCCTCACGTTCATCAAAGCAAAACGTGCCTCACGTTCATCCCAGCAACACGTGCCTCACGTTCATCCCAGCAACACGTGCCTCACGTTCATCCCAGCAACATGTGCCTCACGTTCATCCCAGCAACACGTGCCTCACGTTCATCCCAGCAACATGTGCCTCACGTTCATCCCAGCAACACGTGCCTCACGTTCATCCCAGCAACACGTGCCTCACGTTCATCCCAGCAACACGTGCCTCACGTTCATCCCAACAACATGTGCCTCACGTTCATCCCAGCAACACGTGCCTCACGTTCATCCCAGCAACACGTGCCTCACGTTCATCCCAGCAACACGTGCCTCACGTTCATCCCAGCAACACGTGCCTCACGTTCGTCCCAGCAACACGTGCCTTACGTTCATCCCAGCAACACGTGCCTCACGTTCATCCCAGCAACACGTGCCTCACGTTCATCCCAGCAATACGTGCCTCACGTTCATCCCAGCAACACGTGCCTCACGTTCATCCCAGTAACACGTGCCTCACGTGCATCCCAGCAACACGTGCCTCACGTTCATCCCAGCAACACGTGCCTCACGTTCATCCCAGCAACACGTGCCTCACGTTCATCCCAGCAACACGTGCCTCACGTGCATCCCAGCAACACGTGCCTCACGTTTATCCCAGCAACACGTGCCTCACGTTCATCCCAGCAACACGTGCCTCACGTTCATCCCAGCAACACGTGCCTTACGTTCATCCCAGCAACACGTGCCTCACGTTCATCCCAGCAACACGTGCCTCACGTTCATCCCAGCAACACGTGCCTCACGTTTATCCTAGCAACACGTGCCTCACGTTCATTCCAGCAACACGTGCCTCACGTTCATCCCAGCAACACGTGCCTCACGTTCATCCCAGCAACACGTGCCTCACGTTCATCCCAGCAACACGTGCCTCACGTTCATCCCAGCAACACGTGCCTCACGTGCATCCCAGCAACACGTGCCTCACGTGCATCCCAACAACACGTGCCTCACGTTCATCACAGCAACACGTGCCTCACGTGCATCCCAGCAACACGTGCCTCACGTTCATCCCAGCAACACGTGCCTCACGTGCATCCCAGTAACACGTGCCTCACGTTCATCCCAGCAACACGTGCCTCACGTGCATCCCAGTAACACGTGCCTCACGTGCATCACAGCAACACGTGCCTCACGCTCATCCCAGCAACACGTGCCTCACGTTCATCCCAGCAACACGTGCCTCACGTTCATCCCAGCAACACGTGCCTCACGTTCATCCCAGCAACACGTGCCTCACGTTCATCACAGTAACACGTGCCTCACGTTCATCCCAGCAACACGTGCCTCACGTTCATCCCAGCAACACGTGCCTCACGTTCATCCCAGCAACACGTGCCTCACGTTCATCCCAGCAACACGTGCCTCACGTTCATCCCAGCAACACGTGCCTCACGTGCATCCCAGCAACACGTGCCTCACGTGCCTCTCAGTAACACGTGCCTCACGTTCATCCCAGCAACAGGTGCCTCACGTGCATCCCAGTAACACGTGCCTCACGTTCATCCCAGCAACACGTGCCTCACGTGCATCCCAGTAACACGTGCCTCACGTGCATCCCAGCAACACGTGCCTCACGTTCATCCCAGCAACACGTGCCTCACGTTCATCCCAGCAACACGTGCCTCACGTTCATCCCAGCAACACGTGCCTCACGTTCATCCCAGCAACACGTGCCTCACGTTCATCCCAGCAACACTTGCCTCACGTTCATCCCAGCAACACGTGCCTCACGTTCATCCCAGCAACACGTGCCTCACAACACGTGCCTCACGTTCATCCCAGCAACACGTGCCTCACGTTCATCCCAGCAACACGTGCCTCACGTTCATCCCAGCAACACGTGCCTCACGTTCATCCCAGCAACACGTGCCTCACGTTCATCCCAGCAACACGTGCCTCACGTTCATCCCAGCAACACGTGCCTCACGTTCATCCCAGCAACACGTGCCTCACGTTCATCCCAGCAACACGTGCCTCACGTTCATCCCAGCAACACGTGCCTCACGTTCATCCCAGCAACACGTGCCTCACGTTCATCCCAGCAACACGTGCCTCACGTTCATCCCAGCAACACGTGCCTCACGTTCATCCCAGCAACACATGCCTCACGTTCATCCCAGCAACACGTGCCTCACGTTCATCCCAGCAACACATGCCTCACGTTCATCCCAGCAACACGTGCCTCACGTTCATCCCAGCAACACGTGCCTCACGTTCATCCCAGCAACACGTGCCTCACGTTCATCCCAGCAACACGTGCCTCACGTTCATCCCAGCAACACGTGCCTCACGTTCATCCCAGCAACACGTGCCTCACGTTCATCCCAGCAACACGTGCCTCACGTTCATCCCAGCAACACCTGCCTCACGTTCATCCCAGCAACACGTGCCTCACGTTCATCCCAGCAACACGTGCCTCACGTTCATCCCAGCAACACGTGCCTCACGTTCATCCCAGCAACACGTGCCTCACGTTCATCCCAGCAACACGTGCCTCACGTTCATCCCAGCAACACGTGCCTCACGTTCATCCCAGCAACACGTGCCTCACGTTCATCCCAGCAACACGTGCCTCACGTTCATCCCAGCAACACGTGCCTCACGTTCATCCCAGCAACACGTGCCTCACGTTCATCCCAGCAACATGTGCCTCACGTTCATCCCAGCAACACGTGCCTCACGTTCATCCCAGCAACACGTGCCTCACGTTCATCCCAGCAACACGTGCCTCACGTTCATCCCAGCAACACGTGCCTCACGTTCATCCCAGCAACACGTGCCTCACGTTCATCCCAGCAACACGTGCCTCACGTTCATCCCAGCAACACGTGCCTCACGTTCGTCCCAGCAACACGTGCCTCACGTTCATCCCAGCAACACGTGCCTCACGTTCATTCCAGCAACACGTGCCTCACGTTCATCCCAGCAACACGTGCCTCACGTTCATCCCAGCAACACGTGCCTCACGTTCATCCCAGTAACACGTGCCTCACGTGCATCCCAGCAACACGTGCCTCACGTTCATCCCAGCAACACGTGCCTCACGTTCATCCCAGCAACACGTGCCTCACGTTCATCCCAGCAACACGTGCCTCACGTCACGTTCATCCCAGCAACACGTGCCTCACGTTCATCCCAGCAACACGTGCCTCACGTTCATCCCAGCAACACGTGCCTCACGTTCATCCCAGCAACACGTGCCTCAGCAACACGTTCATCCCAGCAACACGTGCCTCACGTTCATCCCAGCAACACGTGCCTCACGTTCATCCCAGCAACACGTGCCTCACGTTCATCCCAGCAACACGTGCCTCACGTTCATCCCAGCAACACGTGCCTAACGTTCATCCCAGCAACACGTGCCTCACGTTCATCCCAGCAACACGTGCCTCACGTTCATCACAGAAACACGTGCCTCACGTTCATCCCAGCAACACGTGCCTCACGTGCATCCCAGCAACACGTGCCTCACGTGCATCCCAGCAACACGTGCCTCACGTTCATCACAGCAACACGTGCCTCACGTGCATCCCAGCAACACGTGCCTCACGTTCATCACAGCAACACGTGCCTCACGTTCATCCCAGCAACACGTGCCTCACGTTCATCCCAGCAACACGTGCCTCACGTTCATCCCAGCAACACGTGCCTCACGTGCATCCCAGCAACACGTGCCTCACGTTCATCCCAGCAACACGTGCCTCACGTTCATCCCAGCAACACGTGCCTCACGTTCATCCCAGCAACACGTGCCTCACGTTCATCCCAGCAACACGTGCCTCACGTTCATCCCAGCAACACGTGCCTCACGTTCATCCCAGCAACACGTGCCTCACGTTCATCCCAGCAACACGTGCCTCACGTTCATCCCAGCAACACGTGCCTCACGTTCATCCCAGCAACACGTGCCTCACGTTCATCCCAGCAACACGTGCCTCACGTTCATCCCAGCAACACGTGCCTCACGTGCATCCCAGCAACACGTGCCTCACGTGCCTCCCAGCACCACGTGCCTCACGTTCATCCCAGCAACACGTGCCTCACGTTCATCCCAGCAACACGTGCCTCACGTTCATCCCAGCAACACGTGCCTCACGTTCATCCCAGCAACACGTGCCTCACGTTCATCCCAGCAACACGTGCCTCACGTTCATCCCAGCAACACGTGCCTCACGTTCATCCCAGCAACACGGGCCTCACGTTCATCCCAGCAACACGTGCCTCACGTTCATCCCAGCAACACGTGCCTCACGTTCATCCCAGCAACACGTGCCTCACGTTCATCCCAGCAACACGTGCCTCACGTTCATCCCAGCAACACGTGCCTCACGTTCATCCCAGCAACACGTGCCTCACGTTCATCCCAGCAACACGTGCCTCACGTTCATCCCAGCAACACGTGCCTCACGTTCATCCCAGCAACACGTGCCTCACGTTCATCCCAGCAACACGTGCCTCACGTTCATCCCAGCAACACGTGCCTCACGTTCATCCCAGCAACACGTGCCTCACGTTCATCCCAGCAACACGTGCCTCACGTTCATCCCAGCAACACGTGCCTCACGTTCATCCCAGCAACACGTGCCTCACGTTCATCCCAGCAACACGTGCCTCACGTTCATCCCAGCAACACGTGCCTCACGTTCATCCCAGCAACACGTGCCTCACGTTCATCCCAGCAACACGTGCCTCACGTTCATCCCAGCAACACGTGCCTCACGTTCATCCCAGCAACACGTGCCTCACGTTCATCCCAGCAACACGTGCCTCACGTTCATCCCAGCAACACGTGCCTCACGTTCATCCCAGCAACACGTGCCTCACGTTCATCCCAGCAACACGTGCCTCACGTTCATCCCAGCAACACGTGCCTCACGTTCATCCCAGCAACACGTGCCTCACGTTCATCCCAGCAACACGTGCCTCACGTTCATCCCAGCAACACGTGCCTCACGTTCATCCCAGCAACACGTGCCTCACGTTCATCCCAGCAACACGTGCCTCACGTTCATCCCAGCAACACGTGCCTCACGTTCATCCCAGCAACACGTGCCTCACGTTCATCCCAGCAACACGTGCCTCACGTTCATCCCAGCAACACGTGCCTCACGTTCATGCCAGCAACACGTGCCTCACGTTCATCCCAGCAACACGTGCCTCACGTTCATCCCAGCAACACGTGCCTCACGTTCAACCCAGCATCCCAGCAACACGTGCCTCACGTTCATCCCAGCAACACGTGCCTCACGTTCATCCCAGCAACACGTGCCTCACGTTCATCCCAGCAACACGTGCCTCACGTTCATCCCAGCAACACGTGCCGCACGTACATCCCAGCAACACGTGCCTCACGTTTCATCCCAGCAACACGTGCCTCACGTTCATCATCCAGCAACACGTGCCTCACGTTCATCCCAGCAACACGTGCCTCACGTTCATCCCAGCAACACGTGCCTCACGTTCATCCCAGGAACACGTGCCTCACGTGCATCCCAGCAACACGTGCCTCACGTTCATCCCAGCAACACGTGCCTCACGTTCATCCCAGCAATACGTGCCTCACGTTTATCCCAGCAACACGTGCCTCACGTTCATCCCAGCAACACGTGCCTCACGTTCATCCCAGCAACACGTGCCTTACGTTCATCCCAGCAACACGTGCCTCACGTTCATCCCAGCAACACGTGCCTCACGTTCATCCCAGCAACACGTGCCTCACGTTTATCCTAGCAACACGTGCCTCACGTGCATCCCAGCAACACGTGCCTCACGTTCATCCCAGCAACACGTGCCTCACGTGCATCCCAGTAACACGTGCCTCACGTTCATCCCAGCAACACGTGCCTCACGTTCATCCCAGCAACACATGCCTCACGTTCATCCCAGCAACACGTGCCTCACGTCATCCCAACAACACGTGCCTCACGTTCATCACAGCAACACGTGCCTCACGTGCATCCCAGCAACACGTGCCTCACGTTCATCCCAGCAACACGTGCCTCACGTGCATCCCAGTAACACGTGCCTCACGTTCATCCCAGCAACACGTGCCTCACGTGCATCCCAGTAACACGTGCCTCACGTGCATCACAGCAACACGTGCCTCACGCTCATCCCAGCAACACGTGCCTCACGTTCATCCCAGCAACACGTGCCTCACGTTCATCCCAGCAACACGTGCCTCACGTTTATCCCAGCAACACGTGCCTCACGTTCATCACAGTAACACGTGCCTCACGTTCATCCCAGCAACACGTGCCTCACGTTCATCCCAGCAACACGTGCCTCACGTTCATCCCAGCAACACGTGCCTCACGTTCATCCCAGCAACACGTGCCTCACGTTCATCCCAGCAACACGTGCCTCACGTTCATCCCAGCAACACGTGCCTCACGTGCATCCCAGCAACACGTGCCTCACGTGCCTCTCAGTAACACGTGCCTCACGTTCATCCCAGCAACAGGTGCCTCACGTGCATCCCAGTAACACGTGCCTCACGTTCATCCCAGCAACACGTGCCTCACGTGCATCCCAGCAACACGTGCCTCACGTGCATCCCAGCAACACGTGCCTCACGTTCATCCCAGCAACACGTGCCTCACGTTCATCCCAGCAACACGTGCCTCACGTTCATCCCAGCAACACGTGCCTCACGTTCATCCCAGCAACACATGCCTCACGTTCATCCCAGCAACACGTGCCTCACGTTCATCCCAGCAACACGTGCCTCACGTTCATCCCAGCAACACGTGCCTCACGTTCATCCCAGCAACACGTGCCTCACGTTCATCCCAGCAACACGTGCCTCACGTTCATCCCAGCAACACGTGCCTCACGTTCATCCCAGCAACACGTGCCTCACGTTCATCCCAGCAACACGTGCCTCACGTTCATCCCAGCAACACGTGCCTCACGTTCATCCCAGCAACACGTGCCTCACGTTCATCCCAGCAACACGTGCCTCACGTTCATCCCAGCAACACGTGCCTCACGTTCATCCCAGCAACACGTGCCTCACGTTCATCCCAGCAACACGTGCCTCACGTTCATCCCAGCAACACATGCCTCACGTTCATCCCAGCAACACGTGCCTCACGTTCATCCCAGCAACACGTGCCTCACGTTCATCCCAGCAACACGTGCCTCACGTTCATCCCAGCAACACGTGCCTCACGTTCATCCCAGCAACACGTGCCTCACGTTCATCCCAGCAACACGTGCCTCACGTTCATCCCAGCAACACGTGCCTCACGTTCATCCCAGCAACACGTGCCTCACGTTCATCCCAGCAACATGTGCCTCACGTTCATCCCAGCAACACGTGCCTCACGTTCATCCCAGCAACACGTGCCTCACGTTCATCCCAGCAACACGTGCCTCACGTTCATCCCAGCAACACGTGCCTCACGTTCATCCCAGCAACACGTGCCTCACGTTCATCCCAGCAACACGTGCCTCACGTTCATCCCAGCAACACGTGCCTCACGTTCATCCCAGCAACACGTGCCTCACGTTCATCCCAGCAACACGTGCCTCACGTTCATCCCAGCAACATGTGCCTCACGTTCATCCCAGCAACACGTGCCTCACGTTCATCCCAGCAACATGTGCCTCACGTTCATCCCAGCAACACGTGCCTCACGTTCATCCCAGCAACACGTGCCTCACGTTCATCCCAGCAACAGGTGCCTCGCGGTCATCACCGCAACACGTGCCTCATGTGAGCGTGCCTCGTTGTGCTCCGGGTTTTCTCGTGTTTTCACGGTCGCTCTTACGTGCTAGAACTTTAATTTGTGCCATCAATCCTATACGATACATCCCTCTAGCGCCTGGAACCAATCTTGGGCGGAAAACATTATATACTGAGTCAAAAAAGGAGAATTAGTGTGCACTACCTAGCAGAGTTTACTGCCAGAGGGGAATCATAGGCCTGTGTTCCGTGTGCAAAATAATAATAATAGAACTTTTCTTTGTCAGAGGAAAGAAAGTCTCCCTGATAACATTGTGTATACATAGTGTATAGTGTATACTACAGTGGCTCCCTAGTATATAGATGATAAAGGCTAAAGTGTCATTTGAAAACAGGTGAATTTGTAAATGAAGTGATAAGCCTATAGAGGCAGGTGCCAGAAGTCGCCAGAAACTTACCACAGTGGTCAGCTGTTTTAATAATCTTCCTGGCCTGCTAGTGTACTCGCATATAATCTAGTGATACCAGTGAATAGCAGAATACAGTGTTGTAGTAGCAACTAACCAGTATTATAATGGTACTTAGTGGAGTGGAGTGACTTTCATTAGTTTCTTTTTTCTTGAAATACCAGACGTATACTGTGAATTTCATATAACCTGTAGTTACCAGCGGTCGCAATATACACAACGAGAAGCAATTATTACTACAGAAAAAGCGTCCTTCCTCCAAAATTTCCACCAGTCAACTATAGTGATAATATAGCATTTATTGTGGTGGAGACGAAAAAAAAAAAAAACTAGAAAAGCTAGATACAGTGATCTATAAACAAGGGATGAGGCTCGACCATTCGTCATTGTAGGAGCTGCCAGAAATCACCGGTTCTTCAATACGCAAGTTATACTTTTGTATCAATCAAATCACATATTACTCGGGTAGATAATTTCCAGTAGATCCTTCATGTGTTAGCCCAAATCACCGACCAGTATGTTTTAAATAAGTGACCCACTGATCAGATCAGACTGGTCCGAACCCTCGACTGGTCCGAACCCCGACTGGTCCGAACCCTCGACTGGTCCGAACCCTTGACTGGTTTCAAACGGATTCGTTGGACAATAAAGCAGACTGTAAACGGATGGGGTTGTAGGCGCCCTTATCAAACACAAACAATAAATATAAATCAGGAACGTACACGGTAAGCTGTCCAATATACAAGTACAGTTAGAAATAGAAATACAAATAGCTAGAGCTTCATTTAAGGAGGTTATTAATAGAGTATTCAAGAGGTTGCTAGTAGAATTACAGTAAATCAACCATTCAAATCATTATGAAGCTCTGTGTAGTCTGCAGTCAATCAAACAAACGGGCTTCCACATGGATAAATTGTCATTTTTGTGGAAATTGGTGTCACGCCCCTTGTGCAGATATCCAAGAACTAGCTACAAGCAGTATTAAAACAGGGAAGTGTTTTTGGGTATGCCCAAATGAGATAAATCTGTGGACTAAAATCACAAGGGTATTAAAAGAGGATAACATCAAAGCTGCTTTCATAGAAAACCTGGAAGCTTTCTACAACAGATGGGAACATAAAAAGTCTGGGCTGAATGGTACTGCCCTTGATACTGGCCATGTAGTCAGAAACTGTAAGGCTGGAGGTGATGTCCTGGTAGTCAGTAAATGTGGGGCTGATAGTGCTGTCCTGGGAGACAGTAATGGTGAAGCTGGAGGTGCTGTCGCTGTCCTGGGAGACAGTAATGGTGAAGCTGGAGGTGCTGTCCTGGGAGACAGTAATGGTGAAGCTGGAGGTGCTGTCCTGGGAGACAGTAATGGTGAAGCTGGAGATTTTGTCCAGGTAGTCGGGAATTATACGCAGGAAGGAATACATATAAATGACCTCATAGGGGACAGGAGCCGTAGTGGGGAAACAAGTGTAGTCAAAGATAAGATAAAACCAATATTGCAAACTAGAAATACCACAGGAAATAGCAAACAAGAGGACTCCACTAGCAATAGTGAGGATATATTACCAAAAACAACTGGTGGGAGCTCCATTGTTGGTGCTAGGGAGGATAGGAATAAGACAGGGAAACATGCACCAACAGGGAATACAGTCACAGAAACCCAAGGCAAACGGAAACCAAGCCTGTGCACATACTATGCACTTGGTATCTGCAGACATGGGAAATCTGGAAAAACAGACGGGACGTGCAACTATGACCACCCTAGAAAATGCCGTGCCCATATGACAACAGGAAAATGCAAACTCCCTTCCTGTAAGCTTTTTCACCCTGAAATGTGTACCTCTTCAGTACAGGAAAGACTGTGCTATAACTTAAATTGCCAGGCACACCATCTAAAGGGGACAAAAAGATACAAAACATCCAGGCCATGGGAAAACCTGGGTAGCCACAGCCACTCAAGAGGGAGAGGTTTTTTAGTGCCAGGAAGGAAAAAAAACTGGCAGGAAATGGCAGAAATCGTACACCAAATCCAGTCATTCCTGGAGTGGAACCACAGTCGATGGCCTCCACTCCAAACCAACAGATACAGATACTAATGCCGGAAAAAAAATCCCCCCCCAGTACCAACAATACCACCAGTCCGATGACATTCTTCTTTGCAAATATACAGGGTCTAAAGCCAGCAACAAACAACAAAATACCTTTCATCCGTGGACTGCTTGCAGAGGCAAAGGCAATGTTCGCGGCTTTCACTGAGACCCACATAAAGGATCACTTGGACAACGAAATATGGATCCCAGGTTACAACCTATACAGATGTGACAGAGTGAACAGGCAGGGGGGGGGGGCGGGGGGCGGGCCTGTACATTGCAGAGTCACTTGTTTGCACAGAACTGCTTAATGCCTCAAATGATGTAGTGGAAGTTTTAGCAGTAAAGGTCGAGAACCAAAACCTAGTCATTGTGGTAGTCTACAAGCCTCCGGATGCAACATCCCAGCAATTCCAGGAACAGCTGTTAAAAATTGACCACTGTCTGGAAAATCTTCCAGCTCCTGCACCCAACATCTTGCTCCTGGGGGATTTCAACTTAAGGCACCTAAAATGGAGGAATATAGCAAATAATATTGTTGCAGTAATAACACCAGGAGGCAGCTCTGATGAAAACTCACACTCACACGAGCTTTTAAATCTCTGCACAAAATTCAATTTAAACCAGCAAATAATAGAGCCTACTAGACTGGAGAATACACTAGACCTCATCTTCACTAACAATGATGATCTGATAAGAAATGTCACCATATCAAAAACAATATACTCAGATCACAACATAATTGAGGTTCAGACATGTATGCGTGGAGCCCCAGACCGACATAATGAGATTAGTCACGAGGGAGCATTCACCAAATTCAACTTCAATAACAAAAACATAAAGTGGGACCAAGTAAACCAAGTCCTAACCGATATAAGCTGGGAAGATATACTAAGCAACACAGACCCCAACTTATGCCTAGAACAGATTAACTTGGTGGCACTCGATGTATGCACAAGGCTTATTCCTCTAAGAAAAAGGAGGAGTAGATGTAAAATAGAAAGAGACAGGCGCTCCCTTTACAGGCGACGGAAAAGAATAACAGAGCGGCTAAAAGAGGTCAATATATCTGAAATGCGTAGGGAGACACTGGTCAGAGAAATAGCAAGCATCGAACTTAAGCTAAAGGAATCTTATAGGAGTCAGGAATCGCGGGAAGAACTAAAAGCCATAAATGAAATCGAAAGAAACCCAAAGTATTTCTTCTCCTATGCCAAATCAAAGTCGAGAACAACGTCCAGTATTGGGCCCCTACTTAAACAAGATGGGTCCTACACAGATGACAGCAAGGAAATGAGTGAGCTACTCAAGTCCCAATATGACTCAGTTTTTAGCAAGCCGCTAACCAGACTGAGAGTCGAAGATCAAAATGAATTTTTTATGAGAGAGCCACAGAATTTGGTTAACACAAGCCTATCCGATGTTATCCTGACGCCAAATGACTTCGAACAGGCGATAAATGACATGCCCATGCACTCTGCCCCAGGGCCAGACTCATGGAACTCCGTGTTCATCAAGAACTGCAAGAAGCCCCTATCACGAGCCTTTTCCATCCTATGGAGAGGGAGCATGGACACGGGGGTCGTCCCACAGTTACTAAAAACAACAGACATAGCCCCACTCCACAAAGGGGGCAGTAAAGCAACAGCAAAGAACTACAGACCGATAGCACTAACATCCCATATCATAAAAATCTTTGAAAGGGTCCTAAGAAGCAAGATCACCACCCATCTAGAAACCCATCAGTTACACAACCCAGGGCAACATGGGTTTAGAACAGGTCGCTCCTGTCTGTCTCAACTATTGGATCACTACGACAAGGTCCTAGATGCACTAGAAGACAAAAAGAATGCAGATGTAATATATACAGACTTTGCAAAAGCCTTCGACAAGTGTGACCATGGCGTAATAGCGCACAAAATGCGTGCTAAAGGAATAACAGGAAAAGTCGGTCGATGGATCTATAATTTCCTCACTAACAGAACACAGAGAGTAGTAGTCAACAGAGTAAAGTCCGAGGCAGCTACGGTGAAAAGCTCTGTTCCACAAGGCACAGTACTCGCTCCCATCTTGTTCCTCATCCTCATATCTGACATAGACAAGGATGTCAGCCACAGCACCGTGTCTTCCTTTGCAGATGACACCCGAATCTGCATGACAGTGTCTTCCATTGCAGACACTGCAAGGCTCCAGGCGGACATCAACCAAATCTTTCAGTGGGCTGCAGAAAACAATATGAAGTTCAACGATGAGAAATTTCAATTACTCAGATATGGTAAACACGAGGAAATTAAATCTTCATCAGAGTACAAAACAAATTCTGGCCACAAAATAGAGCGAAACACCAACGTCAAAGACCTGGGAGTGATCATGTCGGAGGATCTCACCTTCAAGGACCATAACATTGTATCAATCGCATCTGCTAGAAAAATGACAGGATGGATAATGAGAACCTTCAAAACTAGGGAGGCCAAGCCCATGATGACACTCTTCAGGTCACTTGTTCTATCTAGGCTGGAATATTGCTGCACACTAACAGCACCTTTCAAGGCAGGTGAAATTGCTGACCTAGAAAATGTACAGAGAACCTTCACGGCGCGCATAACGGAGATAAAACACCTCAATTACTGGGAGCGCTTGAGGTTCCTAAACCTGTATTCCCTGGAACGCAGGCGGGAGAGATACATGATTATATACACCTGGAAAATCCTAGAGGGACTAGTACCGAACTTGCACACGAAAATCACTCACTACGAAAGCAAAAGACTTGGCAGACGATGCAACATCCCCCCAATGAAAAGCAGGGGTGTCACTAGCACGTTAAGAGACCATACAATAAGTGTCAGGGGCCCGAGACTGTTCAACTGCCTCCCAGCATACATAAGGGGGATTACCAACAGACCCCTGGCAGTCTTCAAGCTGGCACTGGACAAGCACCTAAAGTCGGTTCCTGACCAGCCGGGCTGTGGCTCGTACGTTGGTTTGCGTGCAGCCAGCAGTAACAGCCTGGTTGATCAGGCTCTGATCCACCAGGAGGCCTGGTCACAGACCGGGCCGCGGGGGCGTTGACCCCCGGAACTCTCTCCAGGTAAACTCCAGGTAAGAGTCATGTTTCAGTTATGACTGATTCTAACGAGTCCAATTTTTTTTTTTTTTTTTGCTGTTTCTCTATAGCGACACATTATCTCGTGCATAAACGAAAGTTCATGGTTACCATCCTGGCCCCAAGATGCTGGCCCCCATGTACTGGCCCACAGATGCAGGCCCGCAGATGCTGGCCCCCAGATGCTGGCCCCCAGATGCTGGACCCCAGATGCTGGCCCCCGGATGCTGTCCCCCAGATGCTGGCCAGCATCTGGGGGACCTGGTTCTACCTGATCCTCATCAAACAGATGAGGATCAGGGATAGGCTGCAAGCCTGGTCCAACAATTGGCTCCTGAAGTTCAACACCGCCAAATGCAAAATCATGAAGATCGGAGAAAGGCAAAGACCACAGACAGAATATAGTCTACGGTGCTCTACACACTAACTCCAAGGCTGAGGGACTGATTACCTCATCTTCTGTATATAGTTCTACTGTCTTCAAGTTATGTCCTAGAATGTATATTGATAAAACCACTGGTTGGCGAAACGTCTACAATAAAAGATACCCATATTTCCACATTAGTCTTATTTTCATCACTACAAACCTCAGTCAAGGAAAAGTATCACGGGTGAGTGTCTTACCGAGCACATCTCCGGAGGCGCACATCAACCAAACAACTGCTCCATCATTTGGGAGCCTGGTAAGCCTAAGAATAACGTTTCGATTCCTAAGGACGGAGTCATTAAAACACTACACCGTTTGAGTCAGGTCCATACTGGAGTATGCAGCACAAGTCTGAAAAACAAACCTGGTCAAGCACGTCAGGAAACTAGAGAAATTGCAAAGGTATGCAGAGAGACTACTCCCGGAGCTTAGGGGCATGTCCTACGAGGAGAGGTTAAGGAACTGAAGAAACGTATCGCCACACAGTGGCTTCATCAGTCCAATACAAAGTAGAAATTGGTAGGGAGATGAAGAGTTTCAGGTAATCAGTCCCTCAACCTGGAATCGATGTGTTCAGTCCATCACTCTGGTAGGAAGTACATCATAGGGCCAGAGAGGTGACTTATATACTGTAGTCAGGTGAGTCGAAGCAGGAAGAGGTGGGATCACAGTGGGACCTGCCACTAGTACAAGTAGGTCGTCGTCCAAGGTTGGTCAAGAGTTGAAGAAGTCTGTACCAAGATCCCCGCCTCCTGCTTCGACTCACTAGGAAAGGTTGGAGGAATGGAGTAAAGGAGGTTTTGTGTTCGAGAAGATTCGACTTCCAGAAGTGTGTGTGAACAATTTTTACCTGTAGTGTCAGCAGCCTCTGGTAACACAGTGATGGAGTGAGTGATGGTAAAAATGTTTTTTTTTTTCTATTTTGGGTCATCTCAAAAGTGGTCTACCAGGTGTTTGTGTCGGTGTAAGTGGTCTACCAGGTGTTGGTGTCGGTGTAAGTGGTCTACCAGGTGTTTGTGTCGGTGTAAGTGGTTTACCAGTTATTATTGTCGGTGTAAGTGGTCTACCATGTGTTAGTGTCGGTGTAAGTGGTCTACCAGGTGTTAGTGTCGGTGTAAGTGGTCTACCAGGTGTTAGTGTCGGTGTAAGTGGTCTACCAGGTGTTGGTGTCGGTATAAGTGGTCTACCAGGTGTTGGTGTCGGTGTAAGTGGTCTACCAGGTGTTAGTGTCGATGTAAGTGGTCTACCAGGTGTTTGTGTCGGTGTAAGTGGTCTACCAGGTGTTGGTGTCGGTGTAAGTGGTCTACCAGGTGTTGGTGTCGATGTAAGTGGTCTACCAGGTGTTTGTGTCGGTGTAAGTGGTCTACCAGGTGTTGGTGTCGGTGCAAGTGGTCTACCAGGTGTTAGTGTCGATGCAAGTGGTGTATTAGGTGTTAGTGTCGGTGTAAGTGGTCTACGAGGTGTTAGTGTCGATGCAAGTGGTGTATTAGGTGTTAGTGTCGGTGCAAGCGATCTACCAAGTGTTAGTGTCGGTGCAAGTGGTCTACCAGGTGTTGGTGTCGGTGCAAGTGGTCTACCAGGTGTTGGTGTCGGTGTAAGTGGTCTACCAGGTGTTGGTGTCGGTGTAAGTGGTCTACCAGGTGTTGGTGTCGGTGCAAGTGGTCTACCAGGTGTTGGTGTCGGTGTAAGTGTTCTACCAGGTGTTGGTGTCGGTGTAAGTGGTCTACCAGGTGTTGGTGTCGGTGTAAGTGGTCTACCAGGTGTTGGTGTCGGTGTAAGTGTTCTACCAGGTGTTGGTGTCGGTGTAAGTGGTCTACCAGGTGTTGGTGTCGGTGTAAGTGGTCTACCAGGTGTTGGTGTCGGTGTAAGTGGTCTACCAGGTGTTGGTGTCGGTGTAAGTGGTCTACCAGGTGATGGTGTCGGTGTAAGTGGTCTACCAGGTGTTGGTGTCGGTGTAAGTGGTCTACCAGGTGTTGGTGTCGGTGTAAGTGGTCTACCAGGTGTTGGTGTCGGTGCAAGTGGTCTACCAGGTGTTGGTGTCGGTGCAAGTGGTCTACCAGGTGTTGGTGTAGGTGTAAGTGGTCTACCAGGTGTTGGTGTCGGTGCAAGTGGTCTACCAGGTGTTGGTGTCGGTGTAAGTGGTCTACCAGGTGTTGGTGTCGGTGTAAGTGGTCTACCAGGTGTTGGTGTCGGTGCAAGTGGTCTACCAGGTGTTGGTGTCGGTGTAAGTGGTCTACCAGGTGTTAGTGTCGGTGTAAGTGGTCTACCAGGTGTTGGTGTCGGTGTAAGTGGTCTACCAGGTGATGGTGTCGGTGTAAGTGGTCTACCAGGTGTTGGTGTCGGTGTAAGTGGTCTACCAGGTGTTGGTGTCGGTGTAAGTGGTCTACCAGGTGTTGGTGTCGGTGCAAGTGGTCTACCAGGTGTTGGTGTCGGTGCAAGTGGTCTACCAGGTGTTGGTGTAGGTGTAAGTGGTCTACCAGGTGTTGGTGTCGGTGCAAGTGGTCTACCAGGTGTTGGTGTCGGTGTAAGTGGTCTACCAGGTGTTGGTGTCGGTGCAAGTGGTCTACCAGGTGCATTGTTCGCATCGCTGTTGGGCCGTGCGGACGCACTGCGCAGTAGCTCCCACTACACCTGGTTTCTGCGCAGTTTTCACTGTTCAGACATGGCGGAGTACACCGGCAGGAGGATTAACACAGTCTGCATTGAGCTGTTGAAGGGTTCTCTGAGCCCTGCTACGATGAACGTCCTTCTTCCTGCGATTATTAGGGATTTATATGGAATCCCTAATGAGGAGCTGTATGGTGTGGCCCTTAATGGGATGAAACGAGTATTTGTGAAGTTCCTGAGGACTAGCTACTACAGCAGTGTGGTGGAGGAGTACCAGGAACGCCGAATGTGCCTCAACTCGACGATGGATGTGTGCATGCATGACGTGTCTACTTACTACACGTGGGTACGAGTGAGGAATGTACCCTTTGAGGCAACTAAGTTTGGTATAGAGGAAGTTTTTAGCAAGTATGGAGTCATTCATGAAGCTAGAGGAGGGGTATGGCGGGATGGACCATATGAGGGCCTCCCGGAAGGGTCATACAACATCAAGATGACCTTAAAGACGCCTATACCTTCGTATGTCATGTTGACAGGCACCAGAAATCAGGTATATGTGTCGTATGTGGGGCAAAGGAGAACGTGTCGTCTTTGCGGCTCTTATGACCATATAGCGGCGCAATGTGCACGTAGAGTTGCCCCGGGGGTGTCAGCCCCGGTAGAGGAGGTCCAGCAAGCGAGTGTGGTGGCGGCGGCGAAGACTGGGACTCCTCTATGGAGTGAGGAGGTGGAGAAGGAGGGTGAACAGATGGGGACGTGTGTCACACTCCCGGTGGAGGATGGAGATCCTACTCCAACGCCTGTGGTGGTGGAGGAAGTGGTGGAGTCGACACAGGAGGTGTCCTTGGAGTCAGTGCTCCAGGAATTCTTGGAGGAGGCTTTGGTAGGAGAGGACATGGATGGACGGACCAGTGAAAAGCAGCAATTGCAAGGGCAGAGTGAGAAGACGGAAGTAGCAGGGAATACTGGAAAGGATACACTTGTAGTGGCAGAGGTACACAGGGAGGATGTACCTGAGGAAGAGATGGCTGTGGGAGGCAGCTCTAGGAAGCGGCCAGCGGGGTTGACTGAATTAGATGATGTTTTAACACCTGGGCAAAGACCAGGCAAGAAGGCATGGGCAGAGGTGGTTCGCAAATCCCCTACAGGGGGGGGAGTACAGGAAAAATCGGGGGGGGAGAGACAAGGGGGGGTAGGGGGTCTTATTAAAAAGAGTAATAAGGAAAGTGTGAGCAGCTTGAAGGGAAGTGTGAGCAAGCCACAGCGGCACAGAGGTAAGCCGCCTTTCCTTGACCATTCAGGTGTGTAACGTTAAATGCTAATGGCCTAAAGACTGAAGTAAAAAGGGTGTGGTTGGAGTGGTTCCTCAAAAGGTATGACGTGGATATTTGTTTCCTACAGGAGCATAACTATAAGTCAGGTAATGAATTGAGATTGAGAGGATATAAGTTGTTTGTAAGCATGGCAACGCTTTTAAAGGGTGGAGTGGCTGTTTTAGTAAAGGAGACCAGTCCCTTGCGAGTCATGGGGTGGGAGGAGGGGGGTGGGGGAGGGTTGTTCGGGTGGATGGGTGGTGGGGGGAGAGTAGGGTGTGTTTTGTGGGAGTTTATATGCCTGCGATTGGTAACGTGAGGATAAAATCAGATTTTGTTCGGGACATGTTGTTATACTATCTCAGGGGTTTACCTGCCATAGCGATCATTGGAGGTGATTGGAATTGTGTGATTAGGCATGCAGACGTAGTACCTAGAGGGGCGGGGTGCGTGTTGGGTGTCTTAAGGGATGCACTGTGTGATGTCGGGGTGGTAGATGTGGTTGGAGGGGGGGTATCAGGTTGAGCATACCTATGTACAGGGGAGTTATGAGGCAAGGTTGGATAGGATTTATGTGAGGCAGGGGATAGGAGTGGAGAGAGTTAGAACAGTAGACGTGGGTTTATCTGACCACAGAGCAGTGTTGGCTGACCTTAGGGTAGATGGTATTCCGAGAATATATCAGAGCTATTGGAAATTAAATGTGAGGCTTTTAAAGGAGGAAGATCAAGGTCGGTCTTTTCAGTCATGGTGGAAAGGGTTTTGGGAGGCTAGGGATGAGGAGGTGGATTTGCTAGATTGGTGGGAGTTGCAGGCAAAGGTGAAAATTGCAGAATTTTTTAGGAAGAGGGGAAGGGAACGGGCACGCTGGAGGTTTGGATTGCAGAATTATTTAGAGGGTCAGTTGAATGATTGTTATGCGGGGGGGGGGGGTAGGGAGGGAGTAGGAGGAGTCATGGGGGAACTTAGGAGTCGTTTAGTGGAGATGCATAATGAACGTTTTGATGCACTCAGGGTCAGGGCAGGATTGGAGGACGTACTAAAAGGTGATAAGCCAACCGGGTATGTACTCAGAAAATTCAAGGACAGACAGTTGAGGAATACCGTGGCACATATTGTTGTGGAGGGTGGGGAGGGTTATGTGAAGGGACAGGGTCTCTCTGACACAGATTCTATCAGTAGGTATGCTGATTCTTGGTTTAAGGAGAAATGGAAGAGAAGGGGAGGGGTGGGTGGGTTAGAAACTTTTAGGGCGATAAGGGTTCCGCAGGGTATGGGACAGGGGGATCGGGAGTGGTTGGAGGGAGGCATTACGGGGGCAGAGGTGGGGGAAGTGGTGAATGGGTTGAGTCAGGGGAAGGCACCGGGAATAGATGGGTTATCTAATGATTTTTACAAAGCACATTGGGAGGTTCTGAGGGAGTGCCTAGTGGCGGTTCTGAATTATATGTTGAAATGGGGCAGAATGGCGCAAACACAGAGAACTGGGGTCGTTGTCTTGGTGCCAAAGAAGGGGGGAGAGGAGAAGGGTTTGGGAGATTATCGGCCGTTGTCGTTAATGTGCACGGATTACAAAATTTTTGCGAAGGTATTGGGGAACAGGCTAAAGAAGGTAATTGGGAGTAGCGTACATGAGGGACAGTATGGGATTCCGGGACGGACTATGAAGAATGGGCACAGTGGGATAAGGGATTTTATAGAGAACTGTCAGGGAGGGGGCGTACTTGGCTTGGATTGGGCACAGGCATATGACTGCGTGAAGAGGGACTTTTTGTGGGGCTGTTTGGAGAGATTGGGTTTTGGAGGGGGGGTAGTGAGGTGGGTGCGCACACTGTATGAGGGGGCTGTTATGAGGGTGCAGGTTAATGGTAAGCTGGGGGGGGCGGTGATGATGGAACAGGGATTAAGGCAGGGTTGCCCGCTGTCACAGTTGCTCTTTGCATGTGTGCAACATCCTTTCTTTGAGGCTGTGGACGAGGAATTGCGGGGGGTAGGGGGGGGAAGTATGGGGGGCATAGTAGGTTATGTGGATGATACAACTGTGTTAGTTACGAGTGGGGAGGCCTTAAGAAGGGTGGGAGAGGTCATACGGAGTTTTGGGAATGTTTCAGGAATGGTAGTTAATTTAGCAAAGTCTAGGTTGTTGGAAGTAGGAACATGGGTTGGGGGGAGATTGGGGGAGGAGATGGGATGGACGGTTTGTGACAGAATTAGGGTGTGTGGGATATGGTATATGAAGCAGTTGCAGGAATGTAGGCGGATTAACTCAGAAGCAGTCACGAGTAGGGTTATAGGCAAGTTAAAAGGTTTGAGGGTCAGTGAAGTGGCGTTACAGCAGAGGGCGTTGGTAATTAACTCGGTGGTGTATAGTAAGGTCTGGGGTGTAGCGGAGGTGTTCCCTTTGAGGGTGCAGGATATACAGGAAATACAGAGGAGGGTGTTGAGGTTTGTGTGGGGGTTTGGGAGGGCCTGGTTGTCCAAGGAGGTGGTCATGACGGAGGTGAAACGGGGGGGACTAGGTTTGTTGGCCTTAGGGCCTAGGGTAATGGCATTATATATTAAGCAGAGGTATCTAAGGGTGGGGGGGAGAGGGGTGTTAGGGTGGATAGGGTGATGAGGGATGCTAGAAACTGGTGGAGTGGTAGGGATTTGGGAAAGTGTGAAGATGTAATAAGATTCATGTTGACAGTGGGGCAGGTAAAAAGGTTGAAGGTAAACACAGTGGTGGGTGTGGTGTGGGGAAGGGGTGTATTGCAGGGGGTCGCAGTATACCCCATGTATAACTGGAGGGTCATATGGAGGGAGTTCAGGACGCTTAGGATACCAGCAAGGGTTAGGGAGTTGGTGTACCGTTTTCTTATGGGTGTGGTGGCATCTAAGCACATGTTGCATAAGATGGGGTTGGTAAGAGAGGCAACATGTTTATTCTGTGGGGAGGAGGAAACTGCATATCATGTAGTATATTTTTGTTCATCTTTGGGCGTGGTGAGAGTCTGGATGGCGGGGGTTATTAGGCTGTTGGGGGGGGGGGGGGAGTTGGTCTTTTCTTAGATCTTTGTCGATGGATGTTAGTGGGGTAGCAAGTGAAGTGGGCAGGGCTCTGATGTATGTTATGGCAGATTATTTGCATGTTTCTTGGGGTATGAGGCAGATTTCAGGGCAGTTGAGGATAAAAGCGTTAGCAGCGAGGTTTTTTAGGACAAGGTGTAGGAATAGGTTAATATATGGGGGGAGATGGGAATCAAGTTTTTCGATAGGTTATCGTAATTTTACTGTTGCACAACTTCTCAGGGAACAGGGGGGGGGGCAAGGGAAGGGTCTCCTTTTTTGTGAGGGGGGGGGGTGTAAGGTTATGCTAGCAGTGTGGAAGGTGATGAGAGGGTGAGCTAGTGAGAGCATACATTTATGAAATGGTTATGCTCCTGCAGAGATATTTGGTATTGGCGATCAGTACCTTGGTTATATACAGTCATACCTGGAACGTCTTGCATTTACATATTTTGGTTTGGGTATATTATTGCACTCACTGTCGAGGATAGGTGGCTTACGCGGCTGTTGTGGTTTTTTTTTTTAGGACAAGCAGTACTGAACATGTGCAAAAATGATACTGCCAGTGAATACTAGTAATCCTATTATTGACATTGAGAAGGGTTTTCAAAATTTTAAAGTAAAGCAAGGAAACACTGTAGTCATGAGTACGTTAGTATAGGATGATGCTTGTATTTTGTAGTTTTAAACATGTAGCTGCAAGTACTTTCCTTATAGGCCTTGTGGCTTAGCTTTTCTTTAGATATAAATAATAAACAGGTGATTTAATAACAGTCCTTCTCTATAGAAGAAGGATTGTAATACTTTTGCACACGTTATTGTGAAGAATATGACTATGTCAAGGATGTTTAATTTGTGCTTTAGATAGGGAGATTAGGATTTTGTGTCCAGTCATTAACAAGTTTGATCTTGAGCTAGGATTTAGTTAAGTGGTAGGGGTGTACCTGTTTGGTATTCAATGTTTTGCCCCGTCCTTGTGTGGGGAGAACCCATTATATGTTTCAATATGATAATTCTAGTCTTGGTTTATATTAAATATTTATATAGGTCGTTCTAAAGTTGAGGGAGCATGTAGTGTATTCTCTAATATTTCACGTGTAAAATCCATGTTATACAATGATGTTCTGACAGTTTGAATTTCTTGGTTGATGTTTTATCAATATTGATGTTAAATATTGTGGGTGTTTATTCTTCCACTTATACAGGTGTGTGTGTATAGTAATATAATGTACATATCTGTGTTCCTATGTACTTTTATATTTTTGTTTTGTAGTTTATGCATCACCAACTTCTGGTAATTTCTCATTAAGGTTTAATGAGGTAAGGGCATAACCTTGATTGTTTGGCTACTTATGGCTTTTTCTCAAAACGGTGCATGTAAATATTTTTGTCGGCACTGGCTTTATTAATTATAGTAAGGGGGGATTTGGTAGGTCATGTTGTTGGATGTGTAACTGGTGGTAATATACCATCAGCTATAGTGTTATTTACGTACTGGGATTGTGTGGTAGTGGAATTTTGTTAATATCCAGTATACTTCTTATTTTATTGATCACTTATACATCCTTGTATTTGTTGTAAGAAAATGAGGGGGCAGGGGACTGGATTATATGAGAATGACTTTGTATATAAACTTTCATGTACAATGTAAATACGTGTGACATTCTTTGGATTATATAGCCTTTTGTGTGTAAGAAACTGGATGTATCTATGAATTTAATAAACCCACCTGTATGTTCAGGAATGGGTTGTCCTTCGTGTAGTCTCATGTAAGTTTGCATTTTTTGGGGGATTCAAACAGTTTAAGTTGAACGAGTGTTTTCTTATGTATAAGTTAGTGATGGGATAGGGAACGTGGAGCTGTTTTGTTTCATATTTAATGGATAACATGTCTTAGTTTATGTGACGTATGTATAGCATACATGTATAATGTGTATTGTGTTTTTTAAATAAAATATAAAAAAAAATGCAGGTACTTCACCATCCAGCCTGACACTGCAGGTACTTCACCCTCCAGCCTGACACTGCACGTACTTCACCACCAGCCTGACACTGCAGGTACGTCACCCTCCAACCTGACACTGCAGGTACTTCACCCCCAGCCTGACACTGCAGGTACTTCACCCCCAGCCTGACACTGCAGGTACTTCATCCCCAGCCTGACACTGCAGGTACTTCACCCTCCAGCCTGACACTGCAGGTACTTCACCACTAGCCTGACACTGCAGGTACGTCACCCTCCAACCTGACGCTGCAGGTACTTCACCCCCAGCCTGACACTGCAGGTACTTCACCCCCAGCCTGATACTGCAGGTACTTCACCCTCCAGCCTGACACTGCAGGTACTTCACCCTCCAGCCTGATACTGCAGGTACTTCACCCTCCAGCCTGACACTGCAGGTACTTCACCCTCCAGCCTGACACTGCAGGTACTTCACCCTCCAGCCTGACACTGCAGGTACTTCACCCTCCAGCCTGACACTGCAGGTACTTCACCCCCAGCCTGACACTGCAGGTACTTCACCCCCAGCCTGACACTGCAGGTACTTCACGCTCCAGCCTGACACTGTAGGTACTTCACCCTCCAGCCTGACACTGCAGGTACTTCACCCCCAGCCTGACACAGCAGGTACTTCACGCTCCAGCCTGACACTGCAGGTACTTCACCCCCAGCCTGACACTGCAGGTACTTCACCCCCAGCCTGACACTGCAGGTACTTCACCCTCCAGCCTGACACTGCAGGTACTTCACCCCCAGCCTGACACTGCAGGTACTTCACCCCCAGCCTGACACTGCAGGTACTTCACCCCAAGCCTAACACTGCAGGTACTTCACCCCAGCCTGACACTGTAGTTACTTCACCCCAAGCCTGACACTGCAGGTACTTCACCCCCAGCCTGACACTGCAGGTACTTCACCCCCAGCCTGACGCTGCAGGTACTTCACCCCAAGCCTGACACTGCAGGTACTTCACCCCCAGCCTGACACTGCAGGTACTTCACCCCCAGCCTGACACTGCAGGTACTTCACCCTCCAATCTGACACTGCAGGTACTTCACCCTCCAGCCTGACACTGCAGGTACTTCACCCTACAGTCTGACACTGCAGGTACTTCACCCTCAGCCTGACACTGCAGGTACTTCACCCTCCAGCCTGACACTGCAGGTACTTCACCCCCAGCCTGACACTGCAGGTACTTCACCCCCAGCCTGACACTGCAGGTACTTCACCCTCCAGCCTGACACTGCAGGTACTTCACCCCCAGCCTGACACTGCAGGTACTTCACCCTCCAGCCTGACACTGCAGGTACTTCACCCGCACCCTGACACTGCAGGTACTTCACCTCCAGCCTGACACTGCTGGTACTTCACCCCCATGCTGACACTGCATGTACTTCACCCTACAGCCTGACACTGCAGGTACTTCACCCCCAGCCTGACACTGCAGGTACTTCACCCCCAGCCTGACACTGCAGGTACTTCACCCCCAGCCTGACACTGCAGGTACTTCACCCTCCAGCCTGACACTGCAGGTACTTCACCCCCAGCCTGACACTGCAGGTACTTCACCCCCAGCCTGACACTGCAGGGACTTCACCCCCAGCCTGACACTCCAGGTACTTCACCCCCAGCCTGACACTGCAGGTACTTCACCCCCAGCCTGACACTGCATGTACTTCACCCCCACCCTGACACTGCAGGTACTTCACCCTCCAGCCTGACACTGTAGGTACTTCATCCTCCAGCCTGACACTGCAGGTACTTCACCCCCAGCCTGACACTGCAGGTACTTCACGCTCCAGCCTGACACTGCAGGTACTTCACCCCCAGCCTGACACTGCAGGTACTTCAACCCCAGCCTGACACTGCACGTACTTCACCCTCCAGCCTGACACTGCAGGTACTTCACCCCCAGCCTGACACTGCAGGTACTTCACCCCAAGCCTGACACTGCAGGTACTTCACCCCCAGCCTGACCCTGCAGGTACTTCACCCCCCGCCTGACACTGAAGGTACTTCACCCCCAGCCTGACAGTGCATATACTTCACCCCCAGCTTGACACTGCAGGTACTTCACCCCAAGCCTGACACTGCAGGTACTTCACCCCCAGCCTGACATTGCAGGTACTTCATCCCCAGCCTGACACTGCAGGTACTTCACCCTCCAGTCTGACACTGCAGGTACTTCACCCTCCAGCCTGACACTGCAGGTACTTCACCCCAAGCCTGACACTGAAGGTACTTCACCCCCAGCCTGACACTGCAGGTACTTCACCCCCAGCCTGACACTGCAGGTACTTCACCCTCCAGTCTGACACTGCATGTACTTCACCCTCCAGCCTGACACTGCAGGTACTTCACCCTACAGTCTGACACTGCAGGTACTTCACCCTCAGCCTGACACTGCAGGTACTTCACCCTCCAGCCTGATACTGCAGGTACTTCACCCTCCAGCCTGATACTGCAGGTACTTCACCCTCCAGCCTGACACTGCAGGTACTTCACCCCAGCCAGATACTGCAGGTACTTCACCCTCCAGCCTGACACTGCAGGTACTTCACCCCCAGCCTGACACTGCAGGTACTTCACCCTCCAGTCTTACACTGCAGGTACTTCACCCCCAGCCTGACACTGCAGGTACTTCACCCTCCAGTCTGACATTGCAGGTACTTCACCCTCCAGCCTGACACTGCAGGTACTTCACCCCCAGCCTGACACTGCAGGTACTTCATCCTCCAGTCTGACACTGCAGGTACTTCACCCTCCAGCCTGACACTGCAGGTACTTCACTCTCAAGCCTTACACTGCAGGTACTTCACCCTCCAGCCTGACGCTGCAGTTACTTCACCCTCAATTCTGACACTGCAGGTACTTCACCATCCAGCCTGACACTGCAGGTACTTCACCCTCCAGCCTGACACTGCAGGTACTTCACTCTCAAGCCTGACACTGCAGGTACTTCACCCTCCAGCCTGACGCAGCAGGTACTTCACCCTCCAGCCTGACACTGCAGGTACTTCACCCTCCAGCCTGACACTGCACGTACTTCACCATCCAGCCTGACACTGCAGGTACTTCACCCCCAGCCTGACACTGCAGGTACTTCACCCCCAGCCTGACACTGCAGGTACTTCACCCACCAGCCTGACACTGCAGGTACTTCACCCCCAGCCTGACACTGCAGGTACTTCACCACCAGCCTGATACTGCAGGTACTTCACCACCAGCCTGATACTGCAGGTACTTCACCCTCCAGCCTGACACTGCAGGTACTTCACCCTCCAGCCTGATACTGCAGGTACTTCACCCCAGCCTGACACTGCAGGCACTTCACCCCCAGCCTGACACTGCAGGTACTTCACCCCCAGCCTGACACTGCAGGTACTTCACCCCCAGTCTGACACTGCAGGTACTTCACCCCCAGCCTGACACTGCAGGAACTTCACCCTCCAGCCTGACACTGTAGGTACTTCACCCTCCAGCCTGACACTGCAGGTACTTCACCCCCAGCCTGGCACTGCAGGTACTTCACGCTCCAGCCTGACACTGCAGGTACTTCACCCCCAGCCTGACACTGCAGGTACTTCACCCCCAGCCTGACACTGCAGGTACTTCACCCTCCAGCCTGACACTGCAGGTACTTCACCCCCAGCCTGACACTGCAGGTACTTCACCCCCAGCCTGACACTGCAGGTACTTCACCCCCAGCCTGACACTGCAGGTACTTCACCCCCAGCCTGACACTGCAGTTACTTCACCCCCACCCTGACACTGCAGGTACTTCACCCCCAGCCTGACACTGCAGGTACTTCACCCCCAGCCTGACACTGCAGGTACTTCACCCCAAGCCTGACACTGCAGGTACTTCACCCCCAGCCTGACACTGCAGGTACTTCATCCCCAGCCTGACACTGCAGGTACTTCACCCTCCAGTCTGACACTGCAGGTACTTCACCCTCCAGCCTGACACTGCAGGTACTTCACCCCAAGCCTGACACTGAAGGTACTTCACCCCCAGCCTGACACTGCAGGTACTTCACCCCCAGCCTGACACTGCAGGTACTTCACCCTCCAGTCTGACACTGCAGGTACTTCACCCTCCAGCCTGACACTGCAGGTACTTCACCCTACAGTCTGACACTGCAGATACTTCACCCTCAGCCTGACACTGCAGGTACTTCACCCTCCAGCCTGACACTGCAGGTACTTCACCCTCCAGTCTGACACTGCAGGTACTTCACCCTCCAGCCTGACACTGCAGGTACTTCACCCCCAGCCTGACACTGCAGGTACTTCACCCTCCTGCCTGACACTGCAGGTACTTCACCCCCAGCCTGACACTGCAGGTACTTCACCCTCCAGTCTGACACTGCAGGTACTTCACCCCCAGCCTGACACTGCAGGTACTTCACCCTCCAGTCTGACATTGCAGGTACTTCACCCTCCAGCCTGACACTGCAGGTACTTCACCCCCAGCCTGACACTGCAGGTACTTCACTCTCAAGCCTGACACTGCAGGTACTTCACCCTCCAACCTGACGCTGCAGTTGCTTCACCCTCTATTCTGACACTGCAGGTACTTCACCATCCAACCTGACACTGCAGGTACTTCACCCTCCAGCCGGACACTGCAGGTACTTCACCCTCCAGCCTGACACTGCAGGTACTTCACCCTCCAGCCTGACGCAGCAGGTACTTCACCCTCCAGCCTGACACTGCAGGTACTTCACCCTCCAGCCTGACACTGCAGGTACTTCACCATCCAGCCTCACACTGCAGGTACTTCACCCTCCAGCCCGACGCAGCAGGTACTTCACCCTCCAACCTGACACTGCAGGTACTTCACCCTCCAACCTGACATTGCAGGTACTTCACCCCCAGCCTGACACTGCAGGTACTTCAAACTCCAGCCTGATACTGCAGGTACTTCACCCTCCAACCTGACACTGTAGGTACTTCACCCTCCAGTCTGACACTGCAGGTACTTCACCACCAGTCTGACACTGCAGGTACTTCACCCTCCAGCCTGACGCAGCAGGTACTTCACCCTCCAGCCTGACACTGCAGGTACTTCACCCCCAGCCTGACACTGCAGGTACTTCACCCCCAGCCTGACACTGCATGTACTTCACCCTCCAGACTGACGCTGCAGTTACTTCACCCTCCAGCCTGACACTGCAGGTACTTCACCCCCAGCCTGACACTGCAGGTACTTCACCCCCAGCCTGACACTGCAGGTACTTCACCCCCAGCCTGACACTGCAGGTACTTCACCCTGCAGCCTGACACTGCAGGTACTTCACCCCCAGCCTAGAACTGCAGGTACTTCACCCTCCAGCCTGACACTGCAGGTACTTCACCCCCAGCCTAGAACTGCAGGTGCTTCACAACCAGCCTGACACTGCAGGTACTTCACTCTCGAGCCTGACACTGCAGGTACTTCTCCATCCAGTCTGACACTGCAGGTACTTCACCCTCGAGCATGGCACTGCAGGTACTTCACCCTCCAGCCTGGCACTGCAGGTACCCTACCACCAGCCTGATATTACAGGTACTTCTCGCTCCAGCCTGACACTGAAGGTACTTCTTCCTCCAGCCTGACACTGCAGGTACTTTTCGCTCCAGCCTGACACTGCGGGTGCTTCAGCCCCAGCCTGACACTGCAGGTACTTCACCCTCCAGCCTGACACTGCAGGTACTTCACCCTCCAGCCTGACACTGCAGGTACTTCACCCTCCAGCCTGATACTTCAGGTACTTCACCCTCCAGTCTGACACTGGAGGTACTTCACCCTCCAGCCTGATACTTCAGGTACTTCACCCTCCAGTCTGACACTGGAGGTACTTCACCTCCAGCCTGACACTGCAGGTACTTCACCCTCCAGCCTGACACTGCAGTTACTACACCCTCCAGCCTTACACTACAGGTACTTCACCCCAGCCTGACACTGCAGGTACTTCACCCTCCAGCCTGACACTGCAGGTACTTCACCCCCAGCCTGACACTGCAGGTACTTCACCCTCCAGTCTGACACTGGAGGTACTTCACCCCCAGCCTGACACTGCAGGTACTTCACCCTGCAGCCTGACACTGCAGGTACTTCACCCCCAGCCTAGAACTGCAGGTACTTCACCCTCCAGCCTGACACTGCAGGTACTTCACCCCCAGCCTAGAACTGCAGGTGCTTCACAACCAGCCTGACACTGCAGGTACTTCACTCTCGAGCCTGACACTGCAGGTACTTCTCGATCCAGTCTGACACTGCAGGTATTTCACCCTCGAGCATGACACTGCAGGTACTTCACCCTCCAGCCTGGCACTGCAGGTACCCTACCACCAGCCTGATATTACAGGTACTTCTCGCTCCAGCCTGACACTGAAGGTACTTCTTCCTCCAGCCTGACACTGCAGGTACTTTTCGCTCCAGCCTGACACTGCGGGTGCTTCAGCCCCAGCCTGACACTGCAGGTACTTCACCCTCCAGCCTGACACTGCAGGTACTTCACCCTCCAGCCTGACACTGCAGGTACTTCACCCTCCAGCCTGATACTTCAGGTACTTCACCCTCCAGTCTGACACTGGAGGTACTTCACCCTCCAGCCTGATACTTCAGGTACTTCACCCTCCAGTCTGACACTGGAGGTACTTCACCTCCAGCCTGACACTGCAGGTACTTCACCCTCCAGCCTGACACTGCAGTTACTACACCCTCCAGCCTTACACTACAGGTACTTCACCCCAGCCTGACACTGCAGGTACTTCACCCTCCAGCCTGACACTGCAGGTACTTCACCCTCCAGCCTGACACTGCAGGTACTTCTCCCCCAGCATGATACTGCAGGTACTTCACCCTCCAGCCTGACACTGCAGGTACTTCACCCTCCAGCCTGACACTGCAGGTACTTCACCCTCCAGCCTGATACTGCAGGTACTTCACCCTCCAGCCTGATACTGCAGGTACTTCACCCTCCAGCCTGACACTGCAGGTGCTTCACTCTCGAGCCTGACACTGCAGGTACTTCACCCTCGAGTTTGACACTGCAGGTACTTCACCGTCAGCCTGACACTGCAGGTACTTCACCCTCCAGGCTGACACTGCAGGTACATCACTCTCCAGCCTGACACTGAAGGTGCTTCACCCTCCAATCTGACACTGCAGGTACTTCACCCTCCAGCCTGCCACTGCAGGTACTTCACCCTCGAGCCTGACACTGCAGGTACTTCACGCTCCCGCCTGACACTGCAGGTACTTCACCCTCCAGCCTGACACTGCAGGTACTTCACCCCCAGCCTGACACTACAAGTACTTCACCCCCAGCCTGACACTGCAGGTACTTCACCCCCAGCATGATACTGCAGGTACTTCACCCTCCAGGCTGACACTGCAGGTACTTCACCCTCCAGTCTCACACTGCAGGTACTTCACCCTCCAGCCTGACACTGCAGGTATTTCACCCCCAGCCTGAAACTGCAGGTTCTTCACCCTCCAGCCTGACACTGCAGGTACTTCACCCTCCAGCCTGACACTGCAGGTACTTCACCCTCAGCCTGACTCTGCAGGTACTTCACCCTCCAGGCTGACACTGCAGGTACTTCACCCTCAGCCTGACTCTGCAGGTACTTCACCCTCCAGCCTGACACTGCAGGTGCTTCACCCCCTTTGTGACACTGCAGGTACTTCACCCCCAGCCTGACACTGCAGGTACTTCACCCCAGCCTGATACTGCAGTTACTTCACCCTCCAGCCTGATACTGCAGGTACTTCACCCTTCAGCCTGACACGGCAGGTACTTCACCTCCAGCCTGATACTGCAGGTACTTCACCCTCCAGCCTGATACTGCAGGTACTTCACCCTCAGCCTGATACTGCATGTACTTCACCCCCAGCCTGATACTGCAGGCACTTCACCTCCAGCCTGATACTGCAGGTACTTCACCCCCTGCCTGATACTGCAGGTATTTCACCCTCCAACCTGACACTGCAGGCACTTCACCTCCAGCCTGATACTGCAGGTACTTCATCCTCCAGCCTGATACTGCAGGTACTTCACCCTCAGACTGATACTCCATGTACTTCACCCCCAGCCTGATACTGCAGGTAGTTCACCCTCAGCCTGATACTCCATGTACTTCACCCCCAGCCTGACACTGCAGGTGCTTCACCCCCTGCCTGACACTGCAGGTACTTCACCCTCCAGGCTGACACTGCAGGTACTTTACCCTCCAGCCTGACACTGCAGGTACTTCACCCTCAGGCTGACACTGCAGGTACTTCACCCCCAGCCTGATATTGCAGGTACTTCACCCTCCAGCCTGATGCTGCAGGTACTTCACCCCCAGGCTGATATTGCAGGTACTTCACCCCCAGCCTGATATTGCAGGTACTTCACCCTCCTGCCTGACACTGCAGGTAGTTCACCCTCCAGCCTGACACTGCAGGTACTTCACCCTCCAGCCTGACACTGCAGGTACTTCACCCCCAGCCTGATATTGCAGGTTTCAGCACTGAGGGGGCCCAACCCTTTCAAAAGAGGCAAACATCTTGTACTTACTGCTATAGCAAGTAATTGATGCGAGATGCATTTTATACAGGGTATATGACGTGGTCAAGCGACCGCCGCTTCTTGCAAGAGTACAGTGTTGCAAAGTGTAGTTTAATAAGAGACAGTCCATCTCTTACCTTAGGACAAATAAGGAAAATCCTGCTTCCACTTTATTACCATGGTAAAGATAGTGTACATTGTTGTCTATGCTTAAGACAGCAAAAATCAAGCATTCTGCTTTGCTTCATAGAGGAAGTTTGGCAAGGAAGCAAAAAGTACTAGGTCAGTTTTTCCTTCATGTTTTAGGGGCATTACAGTGGCATAGGATGCTGTGAGGTCAGATTACTTTTCACCCTACTGGGAGTCACACTGATGCCAGGATAACCAACAAAGAACACTGATTCATGCGTTAATATGAACAAAGTGTCTCACAAAACACGATAAACACTTACAGAGAAGTGTGATCAGCTTCTTTAGTGACATGGTGTGAACAGTTATTGAGGAACAGTGTGAAAACGAGTGTTGTGATCCAACAGAGTGTAGTGCGACATTCTTCAAAGAACACTATTCTTCAATCAACTCATCATATATCCGGGCATAACTACGGGTCAGATACATATACCCAGGTAAGTGTTCTAACTCGTGATGTACTACTATTGACTGCGCAGTTGAGTATAAGTTATGAGTTAGTCACTTAACATTAACCCTAGTGATAAGTGGACCTTTGAGACCACACAAGTGTCGTCAGCCATCAGTGTCTGATATATGTTGACATAACATCCCCCTAGGGGTAATTTATAATCATACATAATATACTTTATTTCAGTCCGTTAAGTGGATGAGACAGCTTCTCAAGACCTCGTCTGCCAGGCGGCTGTGTGGATGATAGCTGTCTTATCAGCTAAGTACTCCCTATATTTAATCTTTAACCTTAGCTGGTAAACCATTTCTCAACAATTTTGGTCGTGCTCGAACAGGATAAAGGCCACACTGGTGTCCAAATATGTTGTGCTACAGTGTACAAATAACCTACGAGCCAAGGTCCTTCGAAAAAACTGTAAAACTAGTGTTTTATACTATAAATCAGTATAAATGAGGCCCTCCAGATTCAATCACAGAGAATTGGCAGTCAAAAGAAAACGAGTGTTCCCCCGGCTTTCACCCATTACCCAAAGAAAACAGGAGCTGGGTGACTCACCCAACATAAAACGGGGGATGGCACCCATCTTCCACTGCTCTCAAGCTCAAGAAACACTGGCCACATCAACAAGCCAGATGACGGTCAGTTTGACTGAGTGTATATACACATAGTGTTTATAATGTTTATAAACAGAGATTAAGAAACAAGATTGTGTTTGTTTCTTATAGATATACCTGTTATATTAAAGGAAATTTTATATAAAGTGTAAGCTTTCACACACACACACACACACGCATATATATATATATATATATATATATATATATATATATATATATATATATATATATATATATATATATATATACATATATATATTAACAGTGACATTTATATATGTGTAAGAAACATACATGTGTGATTTACAGTTATACAGTAACATTTATAGTGTATAGTGAATGAAGTGTATAACGTTATTTATGATGAATCAACGTTGTTAGGCTGACACAGCAAACTCAAGCCATAAACACCAGCCATATGTACTCTGTACCCTTCATGGTTATTGACCCTGAGGTTAAGCTTAGTAGGTGTCTGACACGATTATTGCTGACTTAAGCATAACAAAAACTCAGCTGTTTATAGCAGTACATTGTTTTTTAAAACACTCTAATTGTGGTGCTGGAATTTTCAGTATACCATTATAATGGCTTGTTTGAAAACTCAGTTTCAGTCTTTACAGACTAAGATTACACAATTAGAAAATCTAATTTCAGTCTGTATAGGGTTAAATCAGGATACAAACATAGATTTTGATGATCTTGAGGTCAAATTTGAATTACTTATGCAACATCTGAAAATAATTAATTCAGACTATATAAATTATGAAATTGAATTTCTTAAATCAGACCCATCTAAGGTTGAAATTAAAAACGTTTTAGATACATTTAGTAATCAACAATTAGGGATGACAGGAGTACAGGCTGTCTGTTGCAAAACTCTGTCACAGAGACCTACTGTAACTAGTGGTCAAACACCTGTTACACCTGTAACAACAACAAGTGTACCATTACCAAGTTTACCTACCTTGTCATTACCTATTTTCTAAGGTCATAATTACGAAGAATTCATTAGTGGTTTTCAATCCATAGTAAATTTACGAACTGACATAGATGAGACTGCTAAATTCAATTATCTTAAATGTCTTGTGAATGGAGAACGCTATGAACTGATTAAGTCATTTCCGGTGGTTAAAGACAATTATCAAATAGCCTTACGTGTCTTAACAGACAATTACTTTGATGCTGACAAGGCCAGAGTTAGACATGCAGTCTTAATATCAAGCTTGAAGCCACCCAAACATTGTTTTTCAGACTTACAGGCATTTAGAAAAACATTAGACAATAGTCTCAGATCTCTAGGTGCTAAATATGACCTACGACAATGCGATTGGTTTATCAGTGGTATTGTACAGGATAAGTTATCACCACAAACTATTGAACGATTAAATATTATGTTCAATAAACGCTATTTCACTTGTGAAGAAATTAGCAATGGTTTACAAACAATAGTTTCATGCATGCAAGCAACGAGGCAAGATGAAAAATCCACAAATCTCGTGTATAATAAACCTTCAACTCAGTATAAAATGGGTATACCTACTCCCACTAAAGCATATAATGGGAAATCCCATATAGGCATTTATCAAGCTGTGAATACAACAGACAGTAAACAGACTGTCACACATAAACGTACTCCAAAATGTGCACTTTGTGATGGAACACATTGGGCACAGTATTGTAGTCAATACACATCAATGGAGACACGTAAACAACGTGTTCATCAGCTAAAAAGGTGCATCAAGTGTTTAGGTGAACAAAAGAGAGGTAAATGTTCATTGAAGAAGTGTTTTAAATGCAAGGGTATGCATCATGCAGCATTATGCCCAAATACTTTTGCTGAACAGCAGCAGACTTCCACAGAATCAGGAAGTCAACAAGCAACAGCATTAAATGTGGGAGATAAGTTTAAAGCAATTGCTCTCCCGATAGCCCGAGTTGGGTTATCTAATAAATTACACAAAATCAATGTGTTAACACTATTTGATCAAGGCTCACAAAGGTACTTCAAAAGAAGAACAGTGTTGCAGAAACTGAATAAACAACTCTATGCCAAAGTACAGCTAAATATAGCTGGTTTTTTCCAAAATTCTGGTAAACAGACATATGACCTAGCCAAAATTAGTGTTGGTCTAGGAAACAGAAAAAAGACAGTAGAAGCTGTGGTAGTAGATGATTTGCCTAAGTCTGTGCAGATGCAGGGATTAAAAGAAACAGTTGCAGCACTGGAAGCAGCTAAGGTCAAGTAAGCCTGTCCTAACATACAGACGGACATTATTAGTCCAATTGATTTAATCATTGGAAGAGATTATTATCACTGTTTTGTGCAAAATATAGTAAGTAAACATGATGTTCACTTGCTGAAAACAGCAGGAGGCCACATGATATGTGGTCCCATTCCCTCTCAAAGTGGGAAAAAAGCTGATATTGATTCAGTGGAAAATGTAGTAGTTACAAGAGTAACCGCTGATCATGTACCACAGCAAAAATTATCATTACTGGAAGAAATGAATGAACCAGTTGATAAGTTGTGGGATTTAGATGCGACAGGTATTGATGTAAATAAACCAAGCCCACAAGAGTCTCAGACTTATAACCAATATTTGGACACTGTCAAATATAAAGATGGACAGTATTGGGTTATGTTACCATGGAAATTAAATCTACCACATCTGCCTAGCAATCATCGCATGTCTTTCGGAGAAATGAAAGCACAAATACATGAGCTCAGGAAGAATCCAGAGCTACTGACTGTCTATGATAATATCATACAAGAACAGTTGGACAATAAATTCATTAAGGAAATAGTCGAAGACAAGTTGAAGACAGAAGCTCATTATCTCCCACACCACGGAGTCAGAAAAGATTCTGAAGCCACT
>NW_027198153.1:0-48873 GCF_038502225.1 Cherax quadricarinatus
TGAGTCTGGGGATGAGTCTAGAAGGTCGAGTCTGAGGACAGGGGGGGGGGTGTGAAGAATGTAAAGTAGAAAGCTGAAGAGTTTGCTAACTATTCTGTGGTTGCAAGAGTCAAGTTAAAGCTCCTGGTACTTCCTTTATGTTGGGCGGTACTGAGGCGCTCACTTCCTCTAACTTGGTAAGCACTATCAAACCAGTTCTTAAAATTATGTACGAGTATGGATCCTGTTCCTACAAGTTCCTTATCTAAGTCTATTCACTTCCTGACACACTAATGCTAAAGAAGTACTTCCTAGCACACATGTACTTCCAGCTGTGCCCTAGTGACCTGGCTCTGTCTCGCAGTCTTACCTCGTCTGTCCATCCTGTCAGTCCTCTCAACATTTTCGACTTCATTACCACTTTCGCTTCTGGTTATTTTCTCTAATGTTATCAGGTTTAGCTACTTCAGCTTCTCCTGATAGATCATTAGCTCTACGACTATTCTTGTTGCAAATCTTTGCACTTTTTCCAACTTTTTTCATGATTTATTAGAAGTGGGTTGCATTATGTTGCATTCTCTAAGAGTATCGTGAATGACGTTTTATTAAAGGTTCTTGAAGGATAACTTTAAATTTGCTAATCCCGTATGATTTGGCAGCTGTTTGGTAAATGTGCGCTGAGTTAATGTGCTTAAAACTTTGCTGACATCAGGGTCCTGCTCTTTCAGAGAAGTCTGCAGCCATTGTTCCCAGAACCTGTACTCTATTTCCAGTTATTTTTGCCATATCGCAACTCTATTAGCATTAGCAAAGCTTCTAAACGTCGTCGGAGTCTACCTGACCTCATCTCAAATATGCCATTAATCAGGTCACTATGTATCACTCATAACTCACTCTTCCCGTACATATACTGTTATTTTAATCTCTGTTCTGATGTGATAAATGGTTTGAAAATCGACAAGTTACATAAGTGTCTCAATCTTCAATTTCTGTTCTGTTCTGTTGTAGATTCGCCGGTGTAATCGTCCGGCCCGGGCCTTTTCCAAGAGGTGGGCTGGCCTTGTTTCCCTGTTGAGGGAGTGTGTCAGACCAATGTCTGCCATGGGAGGGGGTACAAATACTTTCTCATCTTCTGGTACTAGCTGTTCCCAGGCCTAGCCCCATTCCCCACCTGCACGGGTCTTGGAGGGAGAGACTAGGCACCTTGGGCTGTCGCAAACTCCGCCCACACTGGGCTCGAAGGGTGTGGCAGCTGCATAGTAGCAGATGATGTCAGGAGGTACAAAGACATCAAGCACTACAGAATCCTTTTGGAGTCACACCCCAGCTTTGGGTATTAAGCCTGAGCGCTGAGGGAAGGTCACGAATGCCTCTTGCTGTGTGTGTTGCTACTACTCCTACTACACTTGTCCGTTGCACTCCTCTCTTAACCTCTGTGTCGTAGAAGTGATTATGGTCCCAAGACCGAAACGTTTTGTAATAAATATGTCCTAGCATCTGCTCATCTGTGTTTTTAAAGCATTAGGTGATAAATAAAGTGGAGGATGAAAATTGTGATTAATAATGACAGTGGTGTATGAAGACAGTGGTGTATGAAGACAGTGGTGTATGAAGACAGTGGTGTATGAAGACAGTGGTGTATGAAGACTGGTGTATGAAGACAGTGGTGTATGAAGACTGGTGTATGAAGACAGTGGTGTATGAAGACAGTGGTGTATGAAGACTGGTGTATGAAGACAGTGGTGTATGAAGACAGTGGTGTATGAAGACAGTGGTGTATGAAGACAGTGGTGTATGAAGACAGTAGTGTATGAAGACAGTGGTGTATGAAGACAGTGGTGTATGAAGACAGTGGTGTATGAAGACAGTGGTGTATGAAGACAGTGGTGTATGAAGACAGTGGTGTATGAAGACTGGTGTATGAAGACAGTGGTGTATGAAGACAGTGGTGTATGAAGACTGGTGTATGAAGACAGTGGTGTATGAAGACAGTGGTGTATGAAGACAGTGGTGTATGAAGACAGTGGTGTATGAAGACAGTGGTGTATGAAGACAGTGGTGTATGAAGACAGTGGTGTATGAAGACAGTGGTGTATGAAGACAGTGGTGTATGAAGACAGTGGTGTATGAAGACAGTGGTGTATGAAGACAGTGGTGTATGAAGACAGTGGTGTATGAAGACAGTGGTGTATGAAGACAGTGGTGTATGAAGACAGTGGTGTATGAAGGCAGTGTCTCATCTAGTTGGTAGACAATGAAGGCAGTTCTAAATGCAGACAATAAAGGAGAAAGTAGTGATGAATAAAGATGATGTTGGATGAAGAAAGTGAAGGGTGAGAAAAGAGAAAATGGAAAGAGAAAGATGATAATTCCATTAACGATGCTGTCTCCACTAACAGGAAGGAAGCACAATGGCTGTGTGTCAGGGCCTTGCTAACTGACGCTCCCTCTCTCTCTCTCTCTCTCCTCTCTCTCTCTCTCTCTCTCTCCCTCTCTCTCTCTCTCTCTCTCTCTCTCTCTCTCTCTCTCTCTCTCTCTCTCTCTCTCTCTCTCAACACTTACTACAAAACTAAACTTTCGTCTTTTGTCTGTTTAATCTTGGAAAAATATTTTTCTTGTGAAATGAACTTGAATCGAGCTTAAAGGATAAACTTGTAATAGAATATTATAATACTTGAACATCCAAACACGTTTCTGTGAGCTCTATCAAGTGTACTTCACCATGACTCGAAGTATAAACAGGGCAACATTAATGAAGGAATTAAGGAAAACTAGTCAGCCGGCTTCGAGTTCTGGAAATGGGACAATACAGTGCCGCTTTGCAAGTGGGGTGAGAATGTTGCAGTTTGCAGGGCTATCCAAATTTTGATTTCAGCATTCTTAAGCATGCGTGCCATTGAAGAATGAGGATAAACTGGTATCTTCAATTTTTAATCTCTCTTCCCTGAAGGGAGGTCTGTTAATTAACAATATAATATAGCAATACTGCAATAATTTAATAATACTGTCCCATACTAATACAATACAGTGTATTATAACATAACCTGTTGTTTCACAGACCTGACAGGATTCGAACCCCTGACATGCTAGTCTTAAAACTATTAGGCCAGCTGTTAGAGAACTGGTCAGCTAGTTTTAGCACTAGTTTACCAAAACTTCAAACGTTGCTAGTTCCTTGAAATGCTTACAATCGTGTTATGACTAACTAAAGAGTCCGTCTTGATGTTCACGGTTGACTCCTGGGCCATAAATTTAATGTAATGTATTAAGAAGTCAAGAACACCTTGGTAGTATTTACAATGAGATCACATTATTGACATTTAGCACAGACGTATAATTGTAATTAAAAACTCATCTATTTCATATGGATATAGAATGCTAATCACGTGTATAATTTTCCCTATACAGTGACTGATTGGAATGGCGAATTATTTTTATTAAAATAATTTTTCTCACGGTTAACCATGATATATTTAAATATGAAGATTATCAACAGGCTAATTTTGGTATCTTCTAAAAATTCAATACCAGTTTAGTTGGTAATGAGACAAGACTTATACTTGAGTGTTTATTTTGAATTTGATGACACAAGACGTCTAAAGGTTTGTTGAAACTGCAGTGACTATGGCAGTAAAGCAATGGAAAAGAAATACAGACTGATAGCACTATCCCACATTATAAAATTCTTTGAAAGGGTTCTATGAAGCGAAATCGCCAGCCTGTACACCCAAGAGCTGCCCAACCCAGGGCAGCATAGGTTTACATCAGGTCGCTCGTGACTCTCACAACTACTGGATCACTATGACATGGTCTTGGATGCACTGGAGGACAAACAAAATACAGATGTAGTATACACGGACTTTGCGAAAGCCTTCGGCAAGTGCGATTATGGTGTAATAACACATAAAAGAGTAATAAACAGAGTACGCCAGAGGCGGTTAAAGTGAAAAACCTCTGTTCTACAAGGTACTTACTCCCATCCTTTTCCCATCCTCATGTCTGACATAGATGTGAGACACAGCACCGTATCCTTCTTTGCTGACGATACCATAATTTGCTTGACAGTGCCATCCATTAAGGACACTGCAAATCTCCAAGTGTACATTAACCAAGCCTTTAAATGGGCCTCAGAAAACAATATGATGTTCAGAGAGAGAGCAAATATCAATTACTCTGTTATGTAAAATTCGAGGAAATTAAAACTCTTTTGAATTATAAAGCAAATTCCACCCACAGAAAAAACTAGTGTGAAGGACCTGGGAGTGATAATGTCAGAGACTCACTTTCAGAGATCATAGCAGTGTCTCTACCTCATCCACACCAGCTAGGAAAATGATAAAACGAATAATGAGAACCTTCAAAACGACGGATGCTAAGCCAATGATGATTCTCATCAAGTCATTTGCTCTCTCCATTAACGGCCTCTTTCAAGGCAGGCGACACTGCAGACCTGGAGAATACAGAAAGCTTTCACTGCACGTATAAGTACAATAGAGCACTTCAGTTACTGAGAACAGTTAGTCCCTTGACCTGTACTCTTTGGAATGCAGGAGAGAAACATACATCCTAGTACACACTTGGAAAATACTAGAGGGACTAGACCCAACCTGCATACTGAAATCACTCCCTACGGCAAGCAATGCCACATCCCCCAGTGAAAAGGTGTGCTATGAGTACACTAAGAGACAACGCAATGAGTGTCACAGGCCCAAGATTGTTCACCTGCCTCCCAGCATACATAAGGTCAGTTTCAAATAGACCCCTGGCAGTCTTCAAGAGTGAGCTGGACAGGCATCTAAAGTCAGTACTTGACCAGCCGAGCAGTGGTTCGTACGTAGGTTTCATGGTGGCTGGCAGTAACAGTATGTTGATCCGGCCCTGATCCCCCACGAGGCCTGATCATGGACCGGGGAACGGGGGCGTTGACCCCCAGAACACCCTCCAGGGATACTCCAGGTACGGCTTGGTGGAAGAGTGGAGGAAGTGATGAGTGGAGGAAGACCATGGCTTGGATGAGTGTGTATCAATATTTCCTAATTATTAGTTGCTTTTCCAGTATAATCATCTGTGTCATAATGAACTTCCAGGCGCTTTCGCGATTTCTCACATTATCAGGGAACTGTAGAAATAATAGAATAACAGAAGGCATATAAAGGTGAGGCATATGTGGATAAGATTCTCAAGAACGTGTCAAACATAGCTTATATTCGTCCCAAATTTTATGATTTAAAATTTTCGAAGATAACTTAAATTCTTCCCAAATTTTATTAATTATAAATGAATATAATATGCATAGTCCTAAACCAATATTCATATTAAATTCAACTTTCACTGCTTTTTGAAAATCAATTGGATGGTTAAAATCTCTCACATAAACAGAGCATTAGATTCTAGTCTAATTCTAATGCTATATTTATGCTGTTGTAATCTTAGTTCAGTGTTGTGTCTTGTAGACACAGCCGTCAGTATTTTCGGGGGGAATTTTTAATAAAAAGTTTTTTTTACTCTTAGTTCACTAGCTATTTCATAAATCTTGAAGATTTCTTCATCTATAATCTCTAGTCTGCAGCTACACAAAACTCTCTCAAAAACATTGATGAGAGAACTCTCATCAATCTCTATCGAGATTTGAAGGATAGTGAACATATGAGCAGTTATTTGTTGGTTTTATGTATATTTTGAACTTAAAATCATGGTTTCCCTTAATAATTAAAAGGCAATAAATTATTTTGCTCAAACTTAATAGTAAAATTTATGGAATGAGTTGGACTATTTAATAGGAAATTAGGCATAATACATCATTAATATATTTGTACCACTTAGCTCTTTTGGGAGAAAATTTTTATCAGTTTTTTTTTCAAAATATTTTATGTACAAATTGCTAAGGACAAGTGAGAGAGGATTTCCCATTGCCATACCAAACTTCTGAGTGCAAAATACGTCATTAAACACAAACTTTGCTTCATCAATACAGAGTTAAATAAGCTCATTGATTGTAGGTACTGGCAATCGTAAATCGTAATTAACAAATTCTTCATCTGGAACTTTTGTAAACAAAGAAATAACATCAAAACTAACCATACTGTAATTATTTAAATCAGTCATATTACTTAATTTATCAAATAAATTTATATTTACAATAACTGGGCTCAACATACCTGCTAATCATTTAGATAATTTATAGGAAGTGAACCTATGTGGCTAATAATGAATGTGGCAGGATTAACTGTTTTGTGATTTTATTAATCCATACATACATGGTAAAGATGGATTGGTCATTTTGTTTGATTAAAGTTGTTGTTAAGTGAATCTAAAGGATTATATCAAAGTTTGCAATAATTATACGAATCATCTAAAAGATTATTAATTTTGCAATGGTAATCAGTTTCTTTCAAAATCAGTATTGCATTTTTTTTTACCTGCTTTAGTAATACGTAATTTTTTCATTAGTAAAATGATTTTCATAATTAAAAAATCTCTGCGGGGCAATTGGAAAAATTTTGTTTTATCATAGGACTAAAAATACTTCCCCTTACTTATATTAATATTAAAAAAAAAAAAAAAAAAAAAAAAAAAAAAAAAAAAAAAAAAAAACTTATATTAATTTCAGCACTGGATAAATCAGTGGATTTTTCAAAGTCACAAATAACTTTTGCAATTTCCACATTATTGACTCTTTTTTGGAAGTTGGAAATTTGTATTTTTATCTAATGTTTTATTTGACAAGTTAATTACAGTCCAGTCACTGTTTTTAATTAGATTGTCTAATTATTAATTTAGTTTATTTTTTGAGTTGATTACAAACTCTTCTGAGTTTATTATAATAATGGCCTGACATACTCTGTTTCCATTCTGATTTAATAGCCTGATTAAAAGTATATTTTTTGCTTCTCAATACTTTGAATGCATTCTTTTCTTCTATTTTAATAATTTCAATATGCACTTTTGATTAATAAATGTTCACATAGAATAATAATATATATATATATATATATATATATATATATATATATATATATATATATATATATATATATATATATATATATTATTAAAAAAAATGAAAGCTGACGGCTTCGTCTATAAGATTCCTGGTATAAAATGTGATAAACTTTACTATGGTCAAACTGGGAAGTTTTGAACTAAGATTACAACATGAATGTTCCATTAGAATTGCATAAAAGTCTAATACTCTGTTTATTGAAGTTAGAAATTTTAACCACCCAATTGATTTTCAAAAGGCCCAAAAAAGTTGTATTAAGCAGGTCCATGTTTGAGAGAAATATAAAAAAATGAGGCTTCTTGAAAATTAGTTTTGAAATTGAAATGAATACTGGTTTAGGATTATAAAAATAAGACTTATTTAAAATTAATAAAATTTGGGAAGAATTTAAGATACATTCGACAAGTTAAAATGTTAAAGTTTGGGTAGAATTTGACCACCTCACCCACATCATTATAAAAGGTTCAGGTGTTGTATTTTGACCGTTAATTGTAATCTCGCCCTTATATACCTTCTGCTAGTCTTTTATTTTCCTAGTTCCTTGATATTCCATTTATACTCCAGGTAATGTGAGAAATCATGAAAGTGCTTGGAAGTTCACTATTCTGTTCACAGTGGTTGTTCGGCTATATATATATATATATATATATATATATATATATATATATATATATATATATATATATATATATATATATATATATATATATATATATATATATATATATATATATATATATATATATATATATGCAAAACAACCACTCTGAAAGAATAGAGAAATTCCAAGCGCTTTCGTGACTACTCACATTATCAAGGAACTATAATATAGTTCCTTGATAATGTGAGTAGTCACGAAAGCGCTTGGAATTTCTCTATTCTTTCAGAGTGGTTGTTTTGCATATTTTGAAATCACCTGTTTACTGTGATCTTATTGCATATATATATATATATATATATTTATTTATATATATATATATATATATATATATATATATATATATATATATATATATATATATATATATATATATCTTTGTCGCAGCCCCTGAAGCTATCACACTACGTCTATTTTCATAACAATTAAAGCCATTTAATCTATGAGCTCAAGTCGAATTGAAACTCTCCCAGTCCATTGAATAAATAGGAGAATGAACGGTTCTATTCCCCGTCACACACAAAGTTTCCCCACACACACACACACACACATATAAAGAACACAAATGCACACACACACACACTCACTGCATGAAGGCATAACGAAGGCATCACCAACCCGGAGGCCACAGTAAAGTGCTGATCACAGAAGGTTCTCTCATCAATGCTTTCAATGCTGGTTCTCCTTCAGCAGTGAGAACACTGACAAGAGAGACCTTGATTTTTACAGCCACATTCGCTCACACCATCGACTCTTATTCCCGCAAAGTCTTCTTCCTCTCTATTTTTTCCCTGTGGAGCTCTTCAGGATCCTCTTTTCGTCTTCCTCTTCTTCTCTCTCACCATCTCAGTCGCCAGCACCATTCAGGATGGTAATAAGAAGGGAATAATGTTGAGTGTTCCTGCGTCAGCGTTTCAGCTCTCACTACCATCATTACTGATTCTATTTTGCACCTCTTTCTCTTTTTTCTTATCTTTACCGTCTCTCCTTTTTCTCCTTATCTTTACCACCTTTCCTTCTGTCGTCTCCTCCGTGACCCCTTCCTCTACCACCTCTTGTTTTTCTTAACTAGTTCTTTCTCCTACCAATCCTGTTGCTCCTTTAAAACTCCCCTTGTACCAGTCACTCTCTGTCAGCCAGTTACCTTCCTCCTACCAGTCGTCTTCCCTTTACAAGTCCTTGTCTGCCAACCAGTCTCCTTCTTAAAAGTCACCTACTTCCTACTAGTCTCCATCTGCCTACCAATCTCTGCCCTTCCACCAGTTAACTTTCTCTTATCAGTCCCTTTGCCAGTCACTTTCCACCTACCAGTCCCCGACAGCTTAATAATCTTTCTCCTTCTACCAGTCATCTTCCTTCTATTAGTTCACGTTCGTTTAACAGTCTCTCTTTCTACCAGTCACCCTCTGCTCACTAATCCCTTCCTTCAGTCAATTCCCTTCATCCTATAAGACACAGTCTACTATTTTCTTTAGTTTCACCTGTTTTTCCCTCGTGTCAGTCCTCGCTCGCCATTTGACCCTAAGTAATAACTTTTATCATTCTCCCTCAGGATCGCCAACTATAACGCCATGAATAACTCCTCTTCGGCTGAAGTTTCCTATCTGCCACTCTATTATACTCAGACCTCCAATTGCCTCACAGAAACTAGTCGTTCAGCTTGAGCTCCCTCTCTCCGTCGACCTTCTGTTCATCAGTACCTCATCTCTCTCCCTGCTACACCTACCAATCTCTCACTTCCATATTTACGCAGCAGCCTCACTATCAACATTACCTCATATTCAGACCGACTCAAGACTTCAACCTAACAATCTCTGACCTCCATCCTCCCAAGAACCACTTCTTAATCTTCAGGTCTCTTAAAGCCTCTCACACATATATATGTCGTGCCGAATAGGCAGAACTTGCGATCTTGGCTTAAATAGCAACGCTCATCTTGCCATATAGGACAAGTGAAAATTTGTGTATGCAATAATTTCGCCAAAATCATTCTGAACCTAACGAAAAAAATATATTTCACTGTGTTTGTTTAGTATTAAATTATTGTAAACAAATCTAAAATATATTTAGTTGGGTTAGGCTAAAATAAATTGTTCTTGTTATAATAAGGTTAGGTAAGTTTTCTAAGATTCTTTTGGTGCAAAATTAAAAATTTTTACATTAACATTAATGAAAAAAAATATATCTTTAAACGTATAAGAGAAAATTTTAGAAAGGACTTAATTTTAAATGAGTTCTTGCTAATTGACCAGTTTTACATATTCGGCACGACATATATATATATATATATATATGTATATATATATGTATATATATGTATACATTATATATATATATATATATATATATATATATATATATACTTGTATATATATGCAAAACAACCACTCTGAAAGAATAGAGCAATTCCAAGCGCTTTCGTGACTACTCACATTATCATAGTTCCTTGATAATGTGAGTACTCACGAAAGCGCTTGGAATTTCTCTATTCTTTCAGAGTGGTTGTTTTGCATATTCTGAAATCACCTGTTTACTGTGATCTTATTGCATATATATATATATATATATATATATATATATATATATATATATATATATATATATATATATATATATATAAATGTCATGCATGAAAAACTCATGACTAAGATCTAAGCAAATCAAAGTTGATAGACTTAGAGAACTAAGGAAGGAGTAGCAATGATGGTCAAGGATGAGTTATGGAAGGTAAAGAGAAAATATAAATATATAAATTCAAGGATTATGTGGATTAAAATATGGGTTGGATGAGAAAAGTGGGTTATAATAAATGCTTATGGACCCAGAGGAGAGAGATTTTGGGAGATAATGAGTTTTTAAGGAGTTTTGAACCAAGTGAGAGTAATTGTGATAGGGGACCTGAATGCCAGAGTGGGAGAAATGGTTATAGAGGGCGTTACAGGTAAGTTTGGGTAGCCAGGGGTAAATGTTAATGGTGGGGCTTTGATTTAACTTTATATGGAAAGAGGTTTGATTATAGGTAATACATATTTTAAGAAAAAATAGTATAAATATGAATATGAAATATGACACAGGACTCAATTACAATTTGTTGGATTATGTATTTGTGGTTAAAACGCTGATGGGTAGACTTCGGGATGTGCATGTTTATAGTGGAGCCACAGATCAAATAATTTTTATAGTTGTAGCTACAGTGAGAGTGAAAGGTAGATGGTATACAAGAAGAATGGCATAAACAAGAGGTGATGTTTATAAACTAAAGGAGGAGGGCAATTAGGATAAGATATAAGTATTGGTGGATAGATGGGCTAGTGAGAGTACAGGTGATGATGAGGTTGAAGAGGTGTGGGGCACATTTAAGAAAGCAATGGCAAATTGTTCATTGGAAGTGTGTGAATATAGGAAGGTGTGTGAGAGTAGGAAGAGGAGCGATTGGTGGAATGATGAGGTAAAGAGAGAGATAAGAGAGAAAAGTATAGCGTATACCTTTGAAGAGTTTCGGAGCCCGGCCATGGGCCAGGCTCGTCTGGTGCTTGCCTGATCAATCAGGCTGTTGCTGCTGGAGGCCCACTGCCTAACATATCCATTACAGCTTGGTTGATCTGGCACCTGGTGAAGATACTTGAAGGCTTCTACACTTGTTTCAGCTGTGTTTCTGATATCTTCTGGTAAGATGTTGAATATCTGGGACCCCGGATGTTTATACACTGTTCCCTTATTGTCCCCGTCGCACCTCTGCTCCTCACTGGGTTTATTTTACACTTCTTCCCATATTCTCACTGAACACAGGTACATGTGCAGCAGTGATCATTTTGAGCTACGTGGTCATATCAGGCATTCATGAAAAAGAAAGTGAGCCAGATACTAAGAGGACAATAATATCATCTAGCGAAGCCACAGCACCGCCCATTGTCCAGCAGATGGGATCCTCAGGTAATCAACCCTGATGGCAACCAGAACGTGCAGATGGTTTCACGTTGTTTTCCCGAAATAACAGTAAGTAGAGAGCATGGAACAACACCTGCGCGTCCACAATAGCTTAAACCTGCTTTTGATACTCTCAAGCTGAAGGAGGAAGTGCCGCTAATTGTTCGGAGATACAGACGATCAACAAACACTGGAACCTGGTGTGTATTTCAGAGGGAGAGAGAGACCGAGAGAGAGATGGCCTTATTGTTACATACAAAGCCATTATTATCCAGTTGCAACACTTGGCTCCACTTCGCGAACAGCAAGAAGACGGGTTCTGCACCACAAACGGCCATTACACAGCAACTACTTCTGGCTAGTCCCATCTCAAGAACTTTACATGATACTAATCACCAGTAGAATAATTAGTGCGAAATATGTTCGTGCAGCATAACAACACTGAATTTTAAATGATTGGAAACAATACAAATTTAATAAAGTTAATGGTAGAGAAAGCTGAGGTAGGAAACAGCTCTTACTGTGCAAATAAAGAGAGGAACACTTTACCTAACCACGTAACAATGCTCCTGTAAAAAGTGAGAAAATAACTGAGATAGGAGAAGGACAGGATGAGAGTAAAGGAGAAAGAGAGAATAATTGAGAGAATGGATTTGAGGGAAGACAGCATGTGAGTAAAGTGGAGAGGGACGAGGATAGGGCTTAAAGAGGGTAGAGGATAAAGTAAATATGATAGGGAGAAGAATGAAGGATAGGCAGCAAAGAGAGGAGTGAAAATGGGGGAGGTTAAAGGTAAAAGGATGGGAAGAGAAAGGAATAAATACGAGAGATTTAAGAGAGACAAAAGAAGATGGAAGAGTGAAGTGGAAAATAAGATGAGAGTGGGAGTGGGTAAAGAAGAGAGAGAGAGAGAGAGAGAGAGAGAGAGAGAGAGAGAGAGAGAGACACGGGCAGAAAGCAGCAACTTCACTCTGGCTGTACCCTTCTCCAGAACATCACTCCATCTGAGATCATACATACCCAGGATGACTCGAGTATGGAACACATTCATACAGCATAATGATGTCAACGAGATAACGTCAGTTGATCAAATGAAAATGCTGGCCCACAGATGGCTCCAACTTCATCCTGTTCCCTACTTGTATGTCTCATAACAATAAAAATGCTTTCAAATGAGCTGATGTAGGTAACAGCTCCTAGCTTGCCAATAAAGTTAGGAATCCTTAACCTGTAAATAGCTGTCAATAAAGCTAGGGATCCTTAACCTTGTCAAACCCTGTGTAAAAAAAAAAAAAAAAAAAAAAAAAAAAAAAAAAGAGAGAGAGAGAGAGAGAGAGAGAGAGAGAGAGAGAGAGAGAGAGGAGAGAGGAGTGAGGCACAGGCCAGCAAGTAGGAAAGGACAGTATTACGTCCCGGACATTCACGTCACGTCAGAAGTTTCATAAATTGCTCACACACGCACTCTTTTCCACTCGTGCTTTTGTATATCTAGTTTCCCCTTGAATTAGATTACGTGGAAAGGGGAGGTAGGGAAGAACATAAGAAGTGAGGGGGGTGGAAAGATAGGAAGGGATGGAGGGAAGAGGGAGAAATGAAGAGGGGTAAAGTGGGAGAAAGGAAAGTTGGCAGAGAGGGAAAGTAGGAAGGAGCTAGAGTTAGAATGAGGAGGGAAAAGAGGGTTAGAAGAATGAAGGGATCAAGGCGATGTATTACAAACCACAGGACTTTGTGGTCCTGTGGGTTAAGGCGTCATGTGGTTCTGGCTAACCATGAGGCAGGCCAGTACAACATGGGTTCGAGTCCTTGGCAAGCACAGTGTTGTTATTGATATATATATATATATATATATATATATATATATATATATATATATATATATATATATATATATATATATATATATATATATATGTCCTGCCGAATATGTAAAACTGGTCAATTAGCAAGAACTCGTTTAAAATTAAGTCCTTTCTAAAATTTTCTCTTATACGTTTAAAGATATATTTTTTTCATTAATGTTGATGTAAAAATTTATAATTTTGCACCAAAAGGAACTTAGAAAACTTACCTAACCTTATTATAACAAGAACAATTTATTTTAGCCTAACCCAACTAAATATATTTTAGATTTGTTTACAATAATTTAATACTAAACAAACACAGTGAAATATATTTTTTTCGTTAGGTTCAGAATGATTTTGGCGAAATTATTGCATACACAAATTTTCACTTGTCCTATATGGCAAGATGAGCGTTGCTATTTAAGCCAAGATCGCAAGTTCTGCCTATTCGGCACGACATATATATATATATATATATATATATATATATATATATATATATATATATATATATATATATATATATATATATATATATATATATATATATATATATATCTGCATGTATAGTGTGACTTAAGTAGAAGTAGCAAGACGTACGTAAAATCTTGTGTGCTTATGAGACAGAAAAAAGACACCAGCAACTTATAAATACCTTTTCTAAACTGCTTCAGATCTTTGAGGCTAATATTTAACTGCATCAGACATTTATAGGAGACTCTGCGCTATTTCTTTTACGTGCAATGAGGTACGTGGGGCTTGGGTTATGCAACACAGGGATACTTTCTTTGGGATTACACAGTGAATGAAATATATTCAGGTATCCTTGAAGAAATACATTTAAGAAGTTGTTTGATTTTTTCTTTCTCCATTCATTCATAAAATGAGAAGGCTTCATTCTATCAGCTTCGATGTTTTCCACTGGTAAATTGTAACTTGGGGAAGATTCTAGGAAAGATGACATGACCAGGTACCCTGAGACATAAGTTGTAACCCATTCCAGTGTTCCTGGAACGGATTTAAAAAAATGATGCCTCCCAATGTGACAATAACAGAATAAAACTGAAGTGTGTAGTAGTAACATTTTTTCCAGTTTCATGCATCGTGTGAAAGGTTAAATCCACTTAATTTACCATAAATATATCTGAGTCTTCTTCTAAGAGACTACAATTTTAACTGGCTTATGCATCTTTTGGACAAAATATTGCCCATTATTTTTAGTTTGTGTGCAAGCAAATTTATGAGTAAATTTAAGAATTAAAGAAAGCTTAAAATCACTGGAATCTGTGCGATAACTGGAAAATGCCGCCACTAATTGTCTTCAATGTTTCAGCTCGGCTGTGCTGTCCAGAACAAGTTCCAAGTTGTTAATGAGCTGCATTAGTTCCAGTTTGACAATTTAATTTAATTAATCGAGAACCTCCACGATGCTCTTCACACCAATTCCAAGGTTGAGGGACTGATTACCTCATCTTCTGTACATAGTTCTACTGTCTTCAAGTTATGTCCTGGAATTTGTATTGATAAAGCCACTGGATGGTGACACGTCTACATTAAAGATACCCAGATGTTGCACGTATGTCTTAATTTCATCTTGTTGGTACTGCATACCATTCTTGTACAACTATTTTCATTTAGCAACTAAAGAGTGACTCTTCTTCGTATCAGCTTCAAAATTTTACTTCAGATGTGTTTGGTAAGAAGGATGACACACTATAAGTTTTGCCTTCATTAGTATAAATATGGAATTTTACAGCCTTCGGAAGAAAAAAAACTTGATTTCTTTGAATTCAGACCATATCCTAGAGAATACATTTTCTGATTAGGTGGGTCACTGGTCTAAGTCGGGGTGTAGACAGCCTGTACTGTCAGAGCACACAGCCTAGCCGTCTGCTCTGACTAGTTCATATTTCGCGGCATTCAGTGCTGCCCTCTGTAGGCCTACCTAGGTCGGTGGGACGCACAGTCCACCCTCTCTCACTCCCGCCTCGACCGACTTGTCGTACACAAGTACTCCCCCTCCACGGACTGGCTTGCGGTCACTTCCTCACACTGCCCGTTGTGTACTCACTCCTACCCGATTAAAGCCAATCTAGTCCACGGCCGTATCATTGCTACCTACGCTACCTTCATCGGCACTAAACCGCTGTTCAGCAGCAAGAACAGCAATAACAGTGGTGACAGCGGAGTCAGCGGCATTGTGAGCCTCTTCAGGGTGGAGGGGATCGGTCGACACCAGTCAACATCATCCGTCGTCATCCAACGCACCTGCTAGCCTAAAGAGTTATCTGCTACTCCCAGCGTCTTGACGGGACCTGAGATAGATCTTCGTCCTAGATTTTTCCCACAAAATCTGGACATAGGCGTCACGGCGTCATCTCCAGCCTTAGCAGTCACGTGTTCACCTCATCACCCTCTCTACAGCCCTTCAACACTCTCCAGCACCATTCTCCTGCCTCCTACAGCGTCCCTACGCCCTTCTCAGCTACAAGAAGTAGAGGTGAGGTCGTTTAGTGTGTTGGCTTCGTGTGGCTCCACGAGTGACCACGAGGCAGCTCTGGGGTTGGTTTATACCCTAATCAGCGTGTAAACACACCAGCCCTCTATACAGCCTTATCTGCTACGCAAAGACGTCCTTCTCGCCGTCCATGTGTGTTGTGTTCTTCCCAGTTTCCTCCAAGAAGTTCTACCTGGCTTAGCCACGTGGGAACCCAGTTGGCTTAGCCCCTAAGCCAGCAAAGTTCAGCGTCTACAGCAGCTCGTGACTCATCATAGTGTCTACAACTACTCAGCGCCTACGTATCTCCAGCCAGTGCAGTTTTTTTTTTTTGTGTTGCCCAGTTTAAATTTTTTTTTTCCCTTTCCCTTGTTGTTTTATTCCCAGTTCATCACCAGTTCTGTTTTCCCCAGTGATTTGTTACAGTAAAACTTACTCGTCCCAGTTCAAAGTTTCACTTAAGCTTGTTTTTAGCACGTTCGAGTAGTGCAGTAAATGTTTTGTTCTCCGTGTGCTGAAGCCGCAGTCAGTCAGCGCGCCCAGACACGCTTGCCAGTGTAAACAACCATACACAGCTGTGTTTCACGCCGGGTATTCACGTCTCCTAATATCTTATACCTCCACAGAGTTACCCCGGTCCTTCCTGTTCTTCCCAAGTCCATTCTGATAATTTTTTCTACGACATTGAAGCCCCATAGCAGTATACAAATGCTACGAGGCGTGTAGTGTTACTAGAGCATCACTGAAAGTTCCAGGCACCCGTACCTTCGTCCATCTGCACTCAAAGTTAAGTAAACAGTGACTTACCTAGCATTTCCTAATATTTTGTGACATTATTTAACTGTCCTGCACCAATACAGTTAGTTACTGAAGCCATACTTCAGTAAATTGTTCAGTGTCATCAGTGCACATTTTGCCACTTACCTACAGCTTAAATTTTGTAAATTTATTTTTGCACTCCTACATTTTAAATTCCAGTTTTTATTCTGCTTCTTGTACCTCAGTTATTGATTTAAATTGTTCAGTGTTAACCATTTATACAATTTACCTCTCACATACAGTTTTCATGTAATTCCTGTGTGCTGTTATTTTTTTTTAGTTGCACCTGCAAGTTAGCCACAGATTGTTGACACCCTTGCACTGTTTTGTTTGTTAGTTTTCTTTTTCTTTTAATAAGTGTAATCTTCAAGTACTTAAGTATTAGTATATTCTACCTGCAGTGATACAATCTGTGCCTAGCCCATTAAATTTTTTTTTTTTTCTGTTCCCCCATTTATTTGCTCTACATATATTCTATGTTTTATCAGTGAATATTCACCTATGTGCATTGCATTTTGCTATTTTATATACCCAAGTCATTGAGTGTATTTTTGGGAACCTGCTTATTTACCATTAATTACCAAAATTCCTTGTGAAGTTAATTAATTTTGACCTTGAGATTGTGCAAATTTTTTTTTCTTTTTGCCAGTGTACACCCTGCTAACACCAGTTAACCTTTGCCATATTCTTGAATTTAATAATTTGCATTTTTATTAATTTTATTTTGTGTGCAATATAGCAATTCTGGTACAGTGTATTTTTTTTTTCTGTGATTTTTGGCACTATTCCATACTCTGATATCTTTTTTGTGCCAACTTCCCTTGTGCAAGTGAATTACCCCTTTTTTTTTTGCATTTCAATTTGCAACTGCTAGCACCCGCAATCTTTTTAAACTGTGCTTGCAGCACAGTTTAGTGTTGTGTAGTACCTGATTTATTTTAATTTTGTGCAATTTTTGCTACCAGTGTTTACAGTTCAACTCCTTTTCATAAATTTTGTTGCCAGATTCCTGGTGAAATTATTGACTATCCTTAGCTTCATTTTGTGCACTTCCCTGTAGTACATTCACTTGCATACATCTCTTATTTTGTGTTCAGAGTGTATCACTATTTCCCTTTTTATTGTTGTTTTGCTCAAATTATTTCTATCACTAAGCAGTTTACCTAGTACTGTGGTGCTGAGTTCTCTTTGACTCTGTTTTGAATTGTAGCCAGTGCATACCATTTCTTGCTCTGACCTGTTTACCATCTTCGTGACCTACTTGCATTTGAACAATTGACGTCATGACTAAGACACGCAGTGGCCATGCCGTTAGTCCAGATTCTGCTGGTGCCAGCAATGGTGCCTCAGCCAGCGTGAGCACGCGGCAGGGCATCGAAGCCCCAGCGACAGTTGGTCAACTTGTGGCTCAAGCCTCGACCACCAGTGGGCCGGCTCATCGTCCATACCTGACCCTTATTTTTGACGGTCGTGCAAATAGTTTAGAGCCATGGCTGCAGTCAGTCGAGGCGACTGTTCAGGCTCTATTTGATAGCCCAACGGATACACAGTACATTCGTGCTGCTGTTGCAGCAGTGGATCTCACCCAGGGTGATATAGGTGCCTTTGTGCAGCTCAAGCGCGTTTGTAAGATTCAGTCTTGGGGTGAACTTAAGGAGGAATTTAGGCGTTATTTTCGGCGTAGTCGCCAACGCCATTACATTGACATCGTTACCAGCGTCTTGGCCGAATGTCAATACCGGCACGAAAGCCCCCTGGCTTGCGTTTGCCGTTTCGAGCAAGCCGCCACGGACTTTACTGATGCCGTCAACTCCACTAAGTGGGCGGATGGTGATGGCCGTATGGCTATTAAAGACATCATCCCCATGCTGGCTGTCGGCATCATGCGGAGGGATTCCGCCCCTAACCTCTGGGCTGCCATTGATGCGCTAGGACTCGGCCCTCAGCACGACGTCCTGGGTGCATATGACGCCATCGACTCGCTCAAGCCGCCTTCCGAGCAAGGCAAGGTTTGCCGCTTTGCGGATGATCCCCTACCCATCCTTCCAGCGCCGTCCACAGTGACCCCGCGGTCGCAGCCGGAAGTCACTTTTGCTGCTGCTGTCAGACAGCCAGCCCACAAAGGTTCTAACCCCAGTCCCACTAATACGCGCCTAAGTAAAAATAGCGACCACAGTAACAACAGTCGGTCTTATACAAAAAGGCAGTCATCGACTTCCTGGACCAGGGCGAAACGTCGCCAGCAGACACCACCCCCAACCTCACCCGCTAAGCGTGTAGTGACTTGTTTCAACTGTGGCAAACGAGGGCACTACCGATCTGAGTGTTACAAACTTAAGTCCCCGCAAAGTAACCGTCACAGTCCCCACGCTCAGTATCAAGGTAACCGTCACCGTCCCCATGCCCAGTCTCGCGAGGGAATCTGTGTTTACCACAATACTTCCAGTCATACCTCCCATGAGTGTAACAAGCTGCGAAGTATGCTGACAGCTGAGTGGAGCAAGCAGTCGTCGCGCAATGCACATGCTCGTAGAAGCCCTTCCACTAGTTCGGGGGAAGAGGCGCGTCCGCAAAACCAGCGAAAGACGTAGTAACCCTGTCGGAGTCGCTGTATTCCGTCCCTGTCCGCAATGCATTCGCCGCCCTGGGCAGTGATACGCTTGCCGACAGTGAGGAAACCGAGTGTCTTGACGTTGTTGCTGAGACTCGTACCGTACCTTCCAGGTCGAGCCTCGTCAACAAGTGTCGAGCCTCGAGCAGCTGTGACTCCGGGGATCTCGTCGGCCTGTCATGCCTTCATGTTCGGTATGACAACCCATGTGGACCGCTCATCGAGTCCACTGTCCACAATAAGCCTGTTCAGCTTTTCCTAGACACAGGTTCGGTGGTTAACATTGTCCGCTCCACCTTTTTCCGAGACATTGGCCTTCACGCGGCCATGTTGACAGAGCCATCTGCCATTCAGACCTTGAGAGGAGTCTCAGGTAAACCGCTGACGGTTCGCGGTCGCACAACGCTAGAATTTGTGGTCCAGGGTCACAAGCTGTCCGCAAAATTCTTAGTCGTAGATGGTATTGTTTTCCATGGTGACCTGCTCATAGGGTTCAAAACCATGGCAGATCTTAGGATCCGTTTAGATCCAGCTGAGTGGAAAGCGGAATTCAACGGAGTGGATGTGCCCTTCTGGGGCGTGCGCTTAGGATCCACTACGTGCTACTCTGTCTCAGAGTATGCACAGTGCCTAGAATCGTTGGAAACCGGTGGTTTCCATAGCACATTCTCCCCGGGGTCGGTCTCTCGTCCTGATCGACCTCGTAGTAGAGCTCGTTGCCCATCACCTCCTGGCCATCAGCGCGTAGTTACCAGTGAAACCCAGTCTGGGGACGCCCAGTCTAACCTTCACTCTAACTCTGACGCTGTTGTAGAGACCAGCAGTTGTCAAGCCGCAGTATCCCTGTCGGCAGGCGACTGTCTGACTCGTGTCATGGCATCAGCGAGCAGAGTTACTGCTTGTACAAAGTATGACGTCACTTTGTCAGCTAACTCGCTCACTCCTGTTACGGTGTACGTGAGCAGAGCTTTTGAAGGAGACCATGTGCTGGTTGACAACGACACATGCCGAGTCAAGGGCCTCTCCCTTGAACCATCCTTGCACACAGTGCAACGTGGTAAGTTGCAAGTCCTTGTTGTCAACATGCATAGTCGAGAATTTCCCCTGCGGAAGAATACCTCACTTGTCGACCTTGTCAGATTCCCTCTCCCGGTGAGAGTGGAGGGTGAAGCCCCAGCTGACTTCCTTGTGAGTGCAGTTCTCCCAGGCGAGTCTGCTGCTGACTCTTCCAACACCCGGCCAGTGCAGGAAGATGATCTAGCTTTGACAGACTATCCTGAAGAGGTCCCAAAACTTCTCCAGGTTCTCAATCGTGCACGTTCTGCAGTTGCACTAGATGGTGAGTCAATGGGTTTGACCCCACTGATCTCTCACCGTATTCCACTTGACAAAGGTACTAAACCCATTTATGTACCTGCGTATCGCCTGCCACATGCGCAAAGAGTCTTCGCCGAAGAACTCATTACACGGATGCTCCGTGATGGAGTTATTGAGGAGTCCACTTCCCCGTGGAATGCTCCCCTTATTCTGGTTCCCAAGAAAGACGGAACCTGGCGCCCTGTTATCGATTACAGGAAACTGAATGCATGTACCATCCCAGACCGTTTTCCATTGCCAGTTCTGAACGACCTGTTGCAGAACATCGGCGATAATAAGGTCTTTTCAACTCTTGATCTTCTTCAAGGGTTCTGGCAGATCCCCCTCGATGATGAGAGTAGAGAGTTGACAGCTTTCTCTACTCCAACTGGTCATTACCAGTTCAGGAGGATGCCCTTCGGCTTGCGCGGAAGCCCAATCACGTTTAGTCGTTTGATGACGACAATTTTCCGTACCCTCCTAGGTGGCACGCTCATGGTCTACCTGGATGATCTCATAGTCATGTCGCAAGATGTCCCGTCACATCTTGAGAAACTTGACAGGGTATTGGACAGGCTAGCTCAGGCAAATCTTAAGGTAAAGCTCTCCAAATGTCATTTCCTCCGGAAGGAAATAAAATTTCTGGGTCACGTAGTAACTCAGAATGGCATAAAGACGGACGAGTCTAAAATCTCGGCCGTGCAGAAATTCCCCAGACCCATGACGGCGGATGCAGTCCGGTCCTTCATAGGCCTGGCGGGTTTCTACCGCACCTTTATCGCAGGTTTCTCCACCATTGCTGCACCCCTGACACGCTTACTCAAGAAGGATGCCCCTTTTGAGTGGACGTGCGATCAGGAACGAGCTTTTGTCATTCTTAAGAACAAGTTAACATCAGCCCCAACCCTTAGATTCCCTGATTTCACCAAGGCATTTACCTTGACGACTGATGCCAGCAAAGTTGGCATCGGTGCAGTCTTGTCACAGGAATCTAATGGTAAGCAACAGCCTATTGCCTATGCTAGCCGTGTTCTTACTAAAGCGGAAGTCAATTATTCAGTGACAGAGCTAGAAGCTTTAGCCATTGTATGGGCCCTGAGTCATTTTCGGGATATCATCTATCATTATCCTATCAAGATTTATACAGATCATTTACCCTTATTGGCCCTTTTTGCGAATAAGAACCTCTCGGGAAAGCATGCTCGGTGGTCGCTCACGTTCAATGACTACAACCCTGAAATTTGCTATGTCCCAGGTAAGCAAAATGTTGTAGCTGATGCCCTGTCGAGACATATAGCATTCGTGAGTGTCGGCAATTCGTTCTCTGTTGAGGATCTCGAGAGAGCCCAACGACAGGACCCTGTGTGGTCTCCAGTCCTTCGTTTCCTTACCAAGGAGGACGTTGACTTACAGGTCAAGTCTCCCGTTCCACTGAAGGATTTAGTGGTCAACCAAGGAGTACTGTGCCGTGTTGCACAGCTGGTGGACCCCGGCAGAACCGTATACCAACTGGTGATACCAGAGTCCATGATACCAGCTACTCTTAGGTTGATCCACAATGTCCCAGGTGTAGCGCACCCCGGGAAGGACCGCAGTATCAAACAGGCACGAATGAAATATTTCTGGCCTAAGATGGCATCGGACATTGCCAAGCATGTACACCAGTGTGTTGTCTGCCTACAGCACAAGGGTACCATTACAGGTCCTAACCCCATTCTAAAGTATCCCATTACAAAGGAGCCCTGGGAGAGAACTTCTGTCGACCTGTTGACGAACTTCTCGACCTCGGAGAAGGGAAATAAGCACCTGCTTGTAATGGTAGATAACTTGACGCGGTACAGTGAATTAGTACCCATTCCTGATAAAACCGCTGAAACGGTCGCTAGTGCTTTCCGTGAGCATGTTGTTCTTCGTCATACTTGCCCACGTGTCCTTCTGTCAGACAATGGGTCTGAGTTTATAAATGGCATAATGCAGGATCTTTGCTCCAGATTCAACATTCATCAAGCGCCAGTAGCTCCACGCCACCCTGCGAGTAATGGTCTTGCTGAACGTACAAATCGCAAAGTCCTGGAGGTGCTCAGAGTAACCGTTAACCCAAGTTGTACTACATGGGATGAGGCTATCCCAGATGTTCAGTGTACATTAAATTCCTCCCTCAACAGCTCGATCGGTGAGACACCTCATTTTGCTTTGTATGGCTATGACAAGCGCTTACCATATGAAATTCTGTTTACTCCACCTAGACCTACTTACGATACTGATAACCCCAGTGTAGTAAAGATGAGGACAACGCAGCTTGTCTTCCAGCGGGTACGAGAGAACCTTATGAAAGCTACTGATAGGTTCACGTCTGAGCGCAATGCCCGCGCCAAGGAAAGCAAAGTGGAACCAGGTTGCAAAGTTATGTTGCTCAACCCAGTGCAGACCCCAGGTATGCACAAACTTGTCCCAAAGTTTGTGGGTCCTTACCGTGTCCTACGACAGCTCCGTGGCAATAAGTTCGAGGTGAGGGAGATTGCTACGGGAACTATCAAGGAAGCCCACCTTGATCACATGAAGTATGTGGACCATATGCAGGCCGAAGTAGAGCTGGAGGCGCGTGCGTTGCAACGCCACGATCAGACTAATGTTAGGGACAAACCGTCTATCCCTTCTCCCACTACTACTGGTACGGAAGACGGCCCAGTAAGGCTCCATACTTATGGCCTGCGACCCAGGACAACAGTACATTTCTGTGACATTGACGTACCTACTGACTTGTCCGACTCCTACGCTAGTTATGCTAATTGTTTGCTTGCAGAAATGGGTATAAATGCACACACATTGTATAGCTAGTCGATAATAGAGTCAGGGTGGACAACATCATGTAATTATGTAAATACTTTTAGAAGGGTACCCAGAGTGTAATGAATTCCATGGATATAGTATTATTGTATGTATGTGCACCAGTGTTTTTATAACTAAAGTAAAAAAAAAGCCTGTATTACGGTCAGGGCAGTGCTGCCCTCTGAGTTACATGTCACACCTTAGGAAATGCTACTGTCAGTCATTGTTTGCAGATGTGAGCGTGCAACAACGTTAGTAGACGAGTGGTCAACTGATGTTCAGCCCTGCGGACAACCTGTATATAGAAGATTTTAGTTCCAGTGCTGACGTCTCCCGGCTCTCTACTCGATGAAACAGCGCGGGCAAACCAGTTTTCTCTTCCCCTGGATGGGAGAGTTTTTTTTTTGCCTGTTGCATTTTTTTGTCCATTTTTTATTTACTAGTGAGCGAAAGCCAGTCCCTCTCTGGGGTAGCTAGTGTAATTCCTTTATACCTATGGGCCCACCAGTATTGTCGCGTCGGGACGACGCGAGGTGCGTGGCCGAGCAAATGTAGACAGCCTGTACTGTCAGAGCACACAGCCTAGCCGTCTGCTCTGACTAGTTCATATTTCGCGGCATTCAGTGCTGCCCTCTGTAGGCCTACCTAGGTCGGTGGGACGCACAGTCCACCCTCTCTCACTCCCGCCTCGACCGACTTGAGGTACACAAGTACTCCCCCTCCACGGACTGGCTTGCGGTCACTTCCTCACACTGCCCGTTGTGTACTCACTCCTACCCGATTAAAGCCAATCTAGTCCACGGCCGTATCATTGCTACCTACGCTACCTTCATCGGCACTAAACCGCTGTTCAGCAGCAAGAACAGCAATAACACTATTGTTGTCTATGCTTAAGACAGCAAGAATCAAACATTCTGCTTTGCTTCATCGAGGAAGTGGCAAGGAAGCAAAAGTACTAGGTCAGCTTTTTTTTGTGCTAGGGGAGTAATGGCGTGGGGCACTGTGGCGTCTTCAGATTACTTTTGACTCTACTGAGAGTGACACTGACGCCAGGATAACCAGCAAAGTACACTGATCTGTGCGTTAGTGTGAACAAAGTGTCTCACAAAACACAATAAACACTTACAGAGAAGTGTGATCAGCTTCTTTAGTGATAAGATTGTGAACAATAAAGACAAATCTTGTGGAACATAGTGTACCAGTGTGCGTATTCCTAGACTATGGAAGACGTGGACATCCAAGGACACTTCAGCTTCTATCAAGTCACTGATATCTGTCGAAGGTGTGAAGAACACCATAGCTCACGCTACAAGAGCAAGGTAGGTTACGAATTTCTTGTAGTACGGGGGACTGCACAGTTCTTGAGTCGTAAGGAGTTTGTAATCAACCTATAGTCGGCAGTAAGGGGCAGACTTTTGAGTCCTCACAAGTAAGTTTGTCAGCCATCAGTGAATGAAATTTTCTGACATAACACCCCCTAGGGGTAATTTATAATCTTACAAATTATATCTATTCCAGCCCGTTGAGAGATGATCATGACAACAATTCAAGATCTCATCTGCAGGGGCGGCTGTGTAGACTATTTGCTGTCTTTTATCAGCTTGGGGCTTGATATAAGGCGTCAGAGCCCTTATATTTGACTCACAGTGTTTTCTTCTGTTGATCTAAAGTAGAGGCAGGAGCGAAGGATAAGGGACTGGAAACCTTCGTTCAAGTATGTTAAATCCGTCCAGTATTCAACTGAAAACTTTGTTGCTCGGGTGAAACACATCGACAACACCGAGTATATCCAAGTGTTGCACATATGTGTTATTCATCAACTTGTCTGCTTTGTATACCATTAATAATATGGTCAAGGTGATGTATCTCGAGGCTCGATTTTTTCTGAATGCTCTTTCAATAGAGACGTCAACACAAGAGACTTTTAAATGTCCACTATGTCCTAAATAGTGGACAAGAAGATGTTTACTTCACCACAATCACTCAGTCATCACTTGATGTACATTATCACTTATAAATATTAGTAAAATCAAGAGAACTGAAAAGTGTGAATGACAAAGTGTATACAACCCTTTGGTCCCTTTATGAGCGGAGCTAAACAGTGTATGAGTACACAAAATCGCTTTACAATACAGGAAACGCAAAGGCCCAGCAAGGAAGTAATTTGAGATGTGTAAATAGGCCAGATTGCAGCAAGTAAAATACATGATTGAACCTCTCAGCCTTAATTAGGTAAGACTTTGAAGTGTTAACTAAAAGAATCTGCAAGGAGAGAGAGAAGAAAAAGACAGGCGAATGCCGAGAGGAAGACAGACAAGTAGACGTTGAGCAGAGAAGATTAAACGCAAGTCAGACATTCTAAGTGAAGGCTGAATTGTGGAAGACATTGAGGGAGAGTGCGTGGAAGATAGTGTGTGGAAGAGGAGGCAGTGAGGGGAATGGGAAACAATGAACGGTAAAATATGTAAGGGAGGAAGACTATGAAGGAACGGAGGCTGAAAGGGAGAGAAACACATGAACAGAAATAAGACTGTGAGGAGGAAGGAAGATGAGAGGGAGAAAAGTGTTAAAGAGAGGGAGAGCCTGAGGACGAGGCTCTAAGGAGGGAAACTTTCGTAAGAGGAAGATGATGAGAATTAGGGAAAATGTGAGAATGAGGGAGACATTGAGAATGAGGGAGGCTGTGAGAATGGCGGAGGCTGTAAGAATCAGGGAGGCTGTGAGAATGAAGGTGACTGAAAATGAGGGAGATTGTGAGAATGAGGGAGACACTGAGAATGAGGGAGACTGTGAGAATGAAGGAGACTGTGAGAATGAGGGAGACACTGAGAATGAGGGAGACTGTGAGAATGAAGGAGACTGTGAGAATGAGGGAGACGCTGAGAATGAGGGAGACACTGAGAATGAGGGAGACTGTGAGAATGAGGGAGACATTGAGAATGAGGGAGTGTGTGAGAGACAGGTAGCCTGAGGAGTGGAAACTGTGTTCAAGTCCGTAAGAGAGAATACTTTAGGCCAGAAAGAGAGTATGAATTTGTGACTGTGTGTGAGAAAGTATGAGTTAGAGACTGCGAAGGTGTGACTGTGAGGGAGGGAGGATGCGAAGTGACTTTGATGATGAGAACTTTTATGCTATGAGGGGTCAGACTGTGACTTGACTGTGAGAGAGATTAAGAGAAAAAAAACTGTAAGAAAGACTGTGAGGAGGAGACTGGAAAGAGGAGAGAGTGACCAGCGAGGTCACTGGACTTAACTGTTTGTGACTTCTTTCTCTGGGGACATGATTGTGACTAGACCTACCTGGAGTTCATTACCTTTGTAAATTGTGAGTTCATTACCTTTGTAAAAGGTGAATTCATTACATCTGTAACTTGCTCAGCTATCAAAACTTTGAGGCCCAGTCCCTGGACCCATTATGTACCTCTGTAATCTTTTGACTACCGCCCACAGGATGGGTATGGGGTGCATAATAAACATATTAAACTAACTAAATTTCTCTGGGGTACGTGAAGAGCTCAGTTTACGTACCACACTGCAACGCTTCACAGTGAGGGGTGAGACAGTGAGGGGTGAGACAGTGAGGGTGAGACAGTGAGGGGTGAGGCAATAATATCTCAGTTTCAATCGTCTCTCCAGAACTCTACACTCTACCGGTAAGAAACTCTTGTGTTCCGTCGATCAGTTCACTTCTGTCTACATACTAACTACAGATACTAGGTATATTGCCACTACAAATGTAATACTGTCAAGTGCCAGATCATCCAGGTTGCGATAGCTGCGTGGGACAACTTACCCCGAACAGCAACAGTTTAGGTGAACAAGCAATAGAATCTGAACTCAGTACAAGGAACCAGTGAAGAACAAGTCTCGACATCAGTTACAGGTATGTTACAAGTACTCTGTTACATCCAACCTTATCCTAGTGTGTACTCTGTTCACTTGTCTGAGTTTGTACTCCGTTGCATCTAACGTTAAACTGGTGTGAGCTCTGTTATATTGTTCTAGTTTGTACTCTGTACATACAAGATTTTCCTGGTGTGTACACTGTTACATACAACATTGTTCTGGTGTGTACATTGTTACATACAACATTGTTCTGGTGTGTACACTGTTACATAGAACATTGTCCTGGTGTGTACACTGTTACTTACAACATTGTCCTGGTGTGTACACTGTTACTTACAACATTGTTCTGGTGTGTACACTGTTACATACAAAATTGTCCTGGTGTGTACACTGTTACATAGAACATTGTCCTGGTGTGTACACTGTTACTTACAACATTGTCCTGGTGTGTACACTGTTACTTACAACATTGTCCTGGTGTGTACACTGTTACTTACAACATTGTTCTGGTGTGTACATTGTTACATACAAAATTGTCCTGGTGTGTACACTGTTACATACAACATTGTCCTGGTGTGTACACTGTTACACACAACATTGTCCTGGTGTGTACACTGCTACATACAATGTTGTCCTGGTGTGTACACTGTTACATACAACATTGTCCTGGTGTGTACACTGGTACATACAACATTGTCCTGGTGTGTACACTGTTGCATACAACAATGTCCTGGTGTGTACACTGTTGCATACAACATTGTCCTGGTGTGTACACTGTTGCATACAACATTGTCCTGGTGTGTACACTGTTACATGCAATGTTGTCCTGGTGTGTACACTGTTACACACAACATTGTCCTGGTGTGTACACTGTTACATGCAATGTTGTCCTGGTGTGTACACTGTTACACACAACATTGTCCTGGTGTGTACACTGTTACATGCAATGTTGTCCTGGTGTGTACACTGTTACACACAACATTGTCCTGGTGTGTACACTGTTACATGCAATGTTGTCCTGGTGTGTACACTGTTACACACAACATTGTCCTGGTGTGTACACTGTTACATGCAATGTTGTCCTGGTGTGTACACTGTTACACACAACATTGTCCTGGTGTGTACACTGTTACATGCAATGTTGTCCTGGTGTGTACACTGTTACACACAACATTGTCCTGGTGTGTACACTGTTACATGCAATGTTGTCCTGGTGTGTACACTGTTACATGCAATGTTGTCCTGGTGTGTACACTGTTACATGCAATGTTGTGCTGGTGTGTACATTGTTACATACAACACTGTCCTGGTGTGTACACTGTTACACACAACATTGTCCTGGTGTGTACACTGTTGCATACAACACTGTCCTTGTGTGTACACTGTTAAACACAACATTGTCCTGGTGTGTACACTGTTGTATACAACATTGTCCTGGTGTGTACACTGTTACTTACAACATTGTCCTGGTGTGTACACTGCTACATACAATGTTGTCCTGGTGTGTACACTGTTACATACAACATTGTCTTGGTGTGTACACTGTTACACACATCATTGTTCTGGTGTGTACACTGTTACATGCAACATTGTCCTTGTGTGTACACTGTTACACACAACATTGTCCTGGTGTGTACACTGCTACATACAACATTGTCCTGGTGTGTACACTGTTACATACAATATTGTCCTGGTGTATACACTTACATACAACATTGCCCTGGCGTGTACACTGTTAAATACAACATTTTCTTGTGTGTACATTTACATACAACATTGTCCTGGTGTATACTCTGTTACATACAACATTGTCCTGGTGTGTACACTGTTACACACACCATTGTCCTGGTGTGTACACTGTTACATACAACATTGTCCTGGTGTATACACTGTTACATACAACATTGTCCTGGTGTGTACACTGTTACATACAACATTGTCCTGGTGTATACACTGTTACATACAACATTGTCCTGGTGTGTACACTGTTACATACAACATTGTCCTGGTGTATACACTGTTACATACAACATTGTCCTGGTGTGTACACTGTTACATACAACATTGTCCTGGTGTGTACACTGTTACATACAACATTGTCCTGGTGTGTACACTGTTACATACAACAGTGTCCTGGTGTATACACTGTTACATACAACATTGTCCTGGTGTGTACACTGTTACATACAACATTGTCCTGGTGTATACACTGTTACATACAGCATTGTCCTGGTGTGTACACTGTTACACACAACATTGTCCTGGTATATACACTGTTACATACAACATTGTTCTGGTGTGTACACTTACATACAACATTGTCCTGGTGTGTACACTGTTACATACAACATTGTCCTGGTGTGTACACTGTTACATACAACATTGTCCTGGTGTATACACTGTTACATACAACATTGTCCTGGTGTGTACACTGTTACACACAACATTGTCCTGGTGTATACACTGTTACATACAACATTGTTCTGGTGTGTACACTTACATACAACATTGTCCTGGTGTGTACACTGTTACATACAACATTGTCCTGGTGTATACACTGTTACATACAACATTGTTCTGGTGAGTACACTGTTACATACAATATTGTCCTGGTGTCTACACTGGTATATCCAACACTGATCATTATACTGGTGTCTACACTGGTATACCCAACACTGATCATTATACTGGTGTCTACACTGGTATATCCAACATTGTCTTTGTGTCTACACCGTTCCTTCTAATATTGTCACGGTGTGTAAACTGTTACATCCAGGTCTGTCCTTGTGTATTCTCTGTAACATCCAACAGTGTTCTGGTGTATACACTGATATATTTTCCTGGTGTGTACACTGTCACACTGTCCTGGCATGTGTACCCTTACCTCCAACATTGTCCTGCTGCATAAGTTCAAAATATTCAGAACAAACAGAGCAGTATTATAAATTTAAAAATATATATTTTTAAGAGTGCAACGGCTGGCTGTTATGTTGGCCATAAATCATAATAAATGATAAACAAATCGTAATGTAATTTATTGGTTTTTATTTGATGAATTACTAAATGTTATGTGTTCATTAGTTCAACAATAATGTTACGTAATCATTAGTGCAACGTTAATTAAATTAAGATCTTTTCAGTGATAATGGCCGGCAAGATCATATTTCTATACAAACAACTTTGACACCGGTGATAGTTGGAGACGAATCAGTTGTAGTCAGTCAAACTTTCTCCAACTACAGTTCCATCGACATGTTTTCCACATTTTTGGAATAGTTTGCATTGAGTAAAATACTTGAAGAAGGAATCACTGTGGCAAGACTGCAGGTTACCTTGTTGACACTCCTAGCAACTTTGATTCTGAAACCAGAAGATACGTAAGAATAGAATCGGTGTTTCGTAATGTGTCCAACTTTGTTAGAAATCAGTTATTTCTCATTACTTGGCTTTACTCCGAATTAATGATAAAAATTAAGTTAGTGTGATGACTGGTTCAGAATAAGAATAAATATATTCATTTGGCTGAATCCTAAACGAGGTCAGGTACTGATTAACTGTGTGTCGACTCTGTGAGGTCTGTCACGCCTGACTTATGAAGCCAAAATCGTCATTTCAGTGCTGCTGTGAGACTGTTGAATTACGTTCACACAACAGTGAAATCACAATTTGCAAAACTGTTTTGTGTAATCATTTCCACGATTTTATATATTTGCTGTAAGGTAAGCTAAACTTTTAGCCTCTCTTTTTTTTATAGTTTTGCCTCTCTATCGTCGTTTTGAGAAAAAAGCCCTGTTAGTGGGATGAATTGTAAAGGACCTGCCTAGTATGGGCCAGCAGGCCTCCTGCAGCGTTCCTCCTTTCTTATGTTCTTATGTTAATTAAATTAGATGTTTTTTAAATGCAACATATGTGAAAATATCAGCCACTGTTTCTATTAAACCTGGCAAAAGGGCTCTTACAAGGCCAAATTATATACTTTCCTTACAGTAATATACTTCAGCACTGAAGTTCTGAAGCCTATAAGAGGAAAACATTCACAAGTCATTGCTCCAAAGTCAATGTAGAAGGATAGGATTTTTGAAGACAATTACGAAGACAGACAGATGCTACAAAAGAAGCTCTTGTTGAGATAATGTTGCATCTGTTTTTTAGAGTTTTAACAAGATATTTCGAGGGTATAGTTAACATACACATAATTTCCTGGATAGTAAGGTAGAGCAGGCAAGGTCCCTGTAGTAATTTGATCCCTCATGAATAGTCGACTAAATTGGACTCATTGGAGTGTAAAAATCATTGGTCTGGTACTCGAGTCGACAGTGAGAGTCAGGGAATAATGCCGCACATTCACTGATCAGTACTGGGTATAGAATGTCACCTAATCATTCATCTATAACTCTCCGTGATACATAATGTATACCAGAGGTGTAAAAAAGTGAAAAGGTCTAATGCTTGGAAAATAAAGTAACTCTCAAAATATACTTTGCTTTTTAAAGCGATGTTTTGTGTGTTAAGACTCTCCTGATCGGCTTCAAACATTCAAAAAAGGGGTATACAGATTAACATACAAACATTCTCTGTAGGTCATAGCAAGATGCAGAACGAAGAAAATAGACAGGATGACAAAATATTTAGAACCAGCTTTCCTTAGCACATAAAGCATTATTGAAACAAAAGTCGATTTTAGCCTAGCAAAACCTCTAGCAGGCATCGTATTTCATGGTCAGTTACCAACCGTTGATTAAGTGATATTCCAAACCTAATATTACACAGTAAGCCTGGTGTATTGTTCTTGTGTTCACACAAGAACAATACACAACCCTGACGACACCACACTCATAATTTTTCACATACTCATCAGTGGTTCTAGCTGAGGCGACCCTCAGGCACGACAAACCTCACTTCTCCTTAGAACCCATCTATTCCCATTTACCTTCAATGAGAATATAATTTAGAGAGTAACCGAAAATGTGTTTTGACTTTATTCAGTTCTACGCTAAATTAAACTTTGTTTCAGCTAAATCTTGTTCGACAACATGTGTCTTTTCCTTAAAACAGAAGTCAATATTTCACTTGGTTTATTGAATTTAGTAAATCGGCAGTTACACAGACCGATGCTAATACGATATTAGCAACCCAACACACTAGCAGTCTGAACCATCCTGTTTAAAATGAACTACTCATGTTACTGCATGAGTAGTTCGTGAAGTCTGTGTATACTACTTCTACACTTTGTTTATCCTCTATAGCTTCCAGGACCTTATCATTGTTGTCCAGTACATCTTTATTTACTATAAATACATGTACATGGTATACAGGCCTAGCTGATATCAATGACATATTACCATACAGAAAGCTGTATAGCCCTTGTGGCTTAGCGCTTCTTTTTGATTATAATAATAATAATAATACCATACAGAAAGTCCCTTGTTATGCTGAACATTTCAGCAAATTAGGTCAGTGTCCCAGGATGCGACCCACACCAGTCGACTAACACCCAGGTACCCATTTTACTGATGGGTGAACATAGACAACAGGTGTACAGAAACACGACCAATATCTCTACACACACACACACACACACACACACACACACCAGGAGCTATGATTCAACCCCTGCAACCACAACTAGATGAGTACACACAGTCTTATCACTCATAAGGATATATAAGTTCTCTAAATAGCTATTGTGAATTCATCATAATGGTCATTATAAATTTCTCTAACAATGAACGTAGGTGATTTTAAGTGAAGTATCTGTTGTACCAGACTATCTTCCTGGTGGTTATCTAATGTTATCTGCCATGCTGGCCATTGTTTAGTAGACTGTGTCTCTACCTTCCCATTTTCCTGTAACTCAGGTGATCATATAGTAAGTTCCTGTAATACTGTAATCCTCCTGACATGTTAATGAGGAAGTTTTTCAAATAAGACTCAGAATTACAGTAGTATTTCTGATTATTACCTGCTTATTACAATTTCCCACGAGAGGTTCTGAAGTATTTCATAAGACCCGTCATGTTGTTACCTAACACAAGCCACTAGGAAGATAACAGTATGTTGGCCATATTACAGTGAGGTGCCCAATATACCTGAGTCTCCATTGACGAAGAACTTGTAATAATTTAGAAGATACAGCGAGGCAACGTGCAGCTTTTCTGCTGTGTCACTTTGGATGTGATGTCTGATGTCCAAGATAATCGCCTCTTTTAATTGGGATTAGCCATACTATACCTATATATTTTTAAGAGTAAATTACGCAGATGACAAAAAATACATTTTAAAAATAATTTTGTGAAATCTTGAATTACCTCTTTGATACGTTTATGATGTAAAATTTCCGAAATATATTATGAAAATATTTTACACCTCAGTGCGTAATTTTTTTCTTTAAAGCCACAACTTGATATTATTGCACCGGAGGAGGAGGGGGGGGGGAAATTTACGTTATTAGTCATAGAGAGACCATAAAAATAGAGACGGGAAAGTTATATTACTTTTCCTTGCTGATATTCAGTGTGTTTATTGTTAAAGCTCAGGGGATACAGGAAATTAAATTTTCGCTGATTATTTATGCACCTGAATTTCATTATTAAATTACGAGTCTTCCCTAAGTAGTTTTGTGAAATATGATTACTAAGATAATTAAAAAAAAGTAAGAGTTTTTGGGTTGATGTTTATACTTATTTGTACTTACTCTTTTGTCGTTGCTGGTATCGAATCTCGGTCACCGACACTACTTCTCCCCAGGCACTAATGTTTTTTTTTTTCCAAGCTGTGTGTGCCCTGTCATACTTAGTTTCAAAATTATGTATGGCCCCAGACTCCACTACTTCGCTAGATATCCCTTTCCACTTGCTGACCACTGTAAAGCTTAAAAAGTATTTCCTGACATCCCTGCAAATCATGTGTGTATTTAACCTCCAGTTGTACCCACCTGTACTCCAGTTATACCCACCTGTACTCCAGTTGTACCCACCTGTACTCCAGTTGTACCCACCTGTACTCCAGTTGTACCCACCTGTACTCCAGTTGTACCCACCTGTACTCCTCTTGAGCAGACTTCCACTGTCCAGCCTCTCAGTTCCTCCCAGATTTTATACTTTGTGATCATGTCTCCGCTGGTGCTTCTGAGAGCCCTCATTATGTTCTCATTTGACTACTCTCTGTTTATTAATCTCATCTTCACAAAAATCAATGGTCCCTGATGTGTATGTGTGCGCGTGCGTGCGTGTGTGCATGTGTATGTGTGTGTGTGTGTGTGTGTGTGTGTGTGTGTGTGTGTGTGTGTGTGATTGTGTATTCACCTAGTAATACTCACCTAGTTGGATGCAGAGGTCGAGTCATAGCTCCTGGCCCCGCCTCTTCATTGGCCGCTACTGCTTAAAGTTATGTATGGATCCTGCCTCCACTACATCACTTCCCAAACTATTTCACTTCCTGACTACTCTGTGGCTGAAGAAATAATTCCTAACATCTCTGTTATTCATCTGTGTCTTGAACTTCCAACTGTGTCCCATTGTTGCTGTGTTCCATCTCTGGAACATTCTGTCTCAGTCCACCTTGTCAGTTCCTCTCGGTATTTTATATGTCGTTATTATGTCCCCCTATCTCTCCTGTTCCCCAGTGTCGTCAGGTCTATTTCCCTTAACCTGTCCTCGTAGGACATACCCCTTAGCTCTGGGACTAGTCTTGTTGCAAACCTTTGCACTTTCTCTAGTTTCTTTACGTGCTTGGTTAGATGTGGGTTCCAAACTGGTGCCGCATACTCCAATATGGGCCTAACATACACGGTGTACAGGGTCCTGAACGATTCCTTATTAAGATGTCGGAATGCTGTTCTGAAGTTTGCTAGGCGTCCATATGCTGCAGCAGTTATTTGGTTGATGTGCGCTTCAGGAGATGTGCCTGGTGTTATACTCACCCCAAGATCTTTTTCCTTGAGTGAGGTTTGTAGTCTCTGCCCCCTAGACTGTACTCCGTCTGCGGTCTTCTTTGCCCTTCCCCAATCTTCATGACTTTGCACTTGGTGGGGTTGAACTCCAGGAGCCAATTGCTGGACCAGGTCTGCAGCCTGGTGTGTGTGTGTGTGTGTGTGTGTACTCACCTAGTTGTACTCACCTAGTTGAGGTTGCAGGGGTCGAGTCCAAGCTCCTGGCCCCGCCTCTTCACTGGTCGCTACTAGGTCACTCTCCCCGAACCATGAGCTTTATCGTACCTCTGCTTAAAGCTATGTATGGATCCTGCCTCCACTACATCGCTTCCCAAACTATTCCACTTCCTGACTACTCTGTGGCTAAAGAAATACTTCCTAATATCCCTTTGATTCATCTGTGTCTTCAGCTTCCAACTGTGTCCCCGTGTTGCTGTGTCCAGTCTCTGGAACATCCTGTCTTTGTCCACCTTGTCAATTCCTCTCAGTATTTTGTATGTCGTTATCATGTCCCCCCTATCTCTCCTGTCCTCCAGTGTCGTCAGGTTGATTTCCCTTAACCTCTCATCATAGGACATACCTCTTAACTCTGGGACTAGTCTTGTTGCAAACCTTTGCACTTTCTCTAGTTTCTTTACATGCTTGGCTAGGTGTGGGTTCCAAACTGGTGCCGCATACTCCAATATGGGCCTAACGTACACAGTGTACAGGGTCCTGAACGATTCCTTATTAAGATGTCGGAATGCTGTTCTGAGGTTTGCCAGGCGCCCATATGCTGCAGCAGTTATTTGGTTGATGTGCGCTTCAGGAGATGTGCCTGGCGTTATACTCACCCCAAGATCTTTTTCCTTGAGTGAGGTTTGTAGTCTCTGCCCCCTAGACTGTACTCCGTCTGCGGTCGTCTTTGCCCTTCCCCAATCTTCATGACTTTGCACTTGGTGGGGTTGAACTCCAGGAGCCAATTGCTGGACCAGGTCTGCAGCCTGGTGTGTGTGTGTGTGTGTGTGTGTGTGTGTGTGTGTGTGTGTGTGTGTGTGTGTGTGTGTGTGTGTGTGTTTGTGTGTGTGTGCCTGCGTGCTCTTACGTATTTGTGATTTCATAGATCGATTCATAGCTCCTGGCCCACTCTCTTCGTTGATCGCTGATGTGTGTGTATCCTACTCCTATACAAAGTCATATTACATAAATAACCCTAACCTGAAAAGGTTTAAGATGCGTATTATAAGTTCCAGTGATTGCTACTTACAAGCAAAAATGACTGAATTAATCGAACTTAACCATTTTAGTCTTACGTTATTTCCACACCTCTCTGTTCTTGTTCTCTTGTTCGTTTTAAAGTGAATTTCTCAATCACATTTTCATTACTTTAATACGGTTTTTTCTGCAAAAATAAGTAGGCTTGTAGTGTTTTATTATTTGCATTCAAAAATTTTTAAAGGCATTTTGTATTCAGACATCAAACTCCCCATTGCAGTTACATTAACATCTTTTTTATTTAGTTGATTCTTTACCACAATGATCTCTGTGCCAATCTGTGGCATTTTTGCGAGAAAATATTAATGCAAATGCACATATATTTCGAGAAACTCTCGTTTATTTTATGCTCTAAAAGGTATTTCAGCTGATTTGTTGGATGTGTTTATCCAGAGTTTTGAAGACTGTGTCATTTTCTTTTTAGTTCCAGCAGGCACAGCGTTATTAATACGGGAGTAAATAAATTTCTCAGAGGGATTCCAAAGGTGACGCAACTGTCATTTTTCTTGTTCCAGCAGGCACAGCGTTATTAATACGGGAGTAAATAAATTTCTCAGAGGGATTCCAAAGGTGACGCAACTGTCATTTTTCTTGTTCCAGCAGGCACAGCGTTATTAATAAGGGAGTAAATAAATTTCTCAGAGGGTTTCCAAAGGTGACGCAATGTTTTCAGAGCAACAAATGAACTCAACTTTTCATTCTGTTCTTTAATAGCACAAGATGATAGCGAGAAGTGAGATGCAGAGGAGACTGCACTTTATACACTCAGCTAAACAACAGGCAGTTGTCATAATGCTAAACTTGGAAGTGACAATAAAACGTTCAAGTGTAATATTTAACCTCTCCATCTAGGTCAGTGAAGTCCTAGTGAGCTAGTAAACATGATCTCTTATTTTGATTTTCTCCTCAGGAATATGACTGAACTGTAGTCGTTATAATAGTGTATGTTCGCTTGTGGGATGATGTAGTGTTTGTTCGCTTGTAGGATGATGTAGTGTTTGTTCACTTGTAGGATGATGTAGTGTTTGTTCGCTTGTAGGATGATGTAGTGTTTGTTCGCTTGTAGGATGATGTAGTGTTTGTTCGCTTGTGGGATGATGTAGTGTTTGTTCACTTGTAGGATGATGTAGTGTTTGTTCGCTTGTAGGATGATGTAGTGTTTGTTCGCTTGTAGGATGATGTAGTGTTTGTTCGCTTGTAGGATGATGTAGTGTTTGTTCGCTTGTGGGATGATGTAGTGTTTGTTCGCTTGTAGGATGATGTAGTGTTTGTTCGCTTGTAGGATGATGTAGTGTTTGTTCGCTTGTAGGATGATGTAGTGTTTGTTCGCTTGTAGGATGATGTAGTGTTTGTTCGCTTGTAGGATGATGTAGTGTTTGTTCGCTTGTAGGATGATGTAGTGTTTGTTCGCTTGTAGGATGATGTAGTGTTTGTTCGCTTGTAGGATGATGTAGTGTTTGTTCGCTTGTAGGATGATGTAGTGTTTGTTCGCTTGTAGGATGATGTAGTGTTTGTTCGCTTGTAGGATGATGTAGTGTTTGTTCGCTTGTAGGATGATGTAGTGTTTGTTCGCTTGTAGGATGATGTAGTGTTTGTTCGCTTGTAGGATGATGTAGTGTTTGTTCGCTTGTAGGATGATGTAGTGTTTGTTCGCTTGTAGGATGATGTAGTGTTTGTTCGCTTGTAGGATGATGTAGTGTTTGTTCGCTTGTAGGATGATGTAGTGTTTGTTCGCTTGTAGGATGATGTAGTGTTTGTTCGCTTGTAGGATGATGTAGTGTTTGTTCGCTTGTAGGATGATGTAGTGTTTGTTCGCTTGTGGGATGGATGTAGGATGTTGTGTTTGTTCGCTTGTAGGATGATGTAGTGTTTGTTCGCTTGTAGGATGATGTAGTGTTTGTTCGCTTGTAGGATGATGTAGTGTTTGTTCGCTTGTAGGATGATGTAGTGTTTGTTCGCTTGTAGGATGAATGTAGTGTTTGTTCGCTTGTAGGATGATGTAGTGTTTGTTCGCTTGTAGGATGATGTAGTGTTTGTTCGCTTGTAGGATGATGTAGTGTTTGTTCGCTTGTGGGATGATGTAGTGTTTGTTCGCTTGTAGGATGATGTAGTGTTTGTTCGCTTGTAGGATGATGTAGTGTTTGTTCGCTTGTGGGATGATGTAGTGTTTGTTCGCTTGTAGGATGATGTAGTGTTTGTTCGCTTGTAGGATGATGTAGTGTTTGTTCGCTTGTAGGATGATGTAGTGTTTGTTCGCTTGTAGGATGATGTAGTGTTTGTTCGCTTGTAGGATGATGTAGTGTTTGTTCGCTTGTAGGATGATGTAGTGTTTGTTCGCTTGTAGGATGATGTAGTGTTTGTTCGCTTGTAGGATGATGTAGTGTTTGTTCGCTTGTAGGATGATGTAGTGTTTGTTCGCTTGTAGGATGATGTAGTGTTTGTTCGCTTGTAGGATGATGTAGTGTTTGTTCGCTTGTGGGATGATGTAGTGTTTGTTCGCTTGTAGGATGATGTAGTGTTTGTTCGCTTGTAGGATGATGTAGTGTTTGTTCGCTTGTGGGATGATGTAGTGTTTGTTCGCTTGTGGGATGATGTAGTGTTTGTTCGCTTGTAGGATGATGTAGTGTTTGTTCGCTTGTGGGATGATGTAGTGTTTGTTCGCTTGTAGGGATGATGTAGTGTTTGTTCGCTTGTAGGATGATGTAGTGTTTGTTCGCTTGTGGGATGTAGGATGATGTAGTGTTTGTTCGCTTGTAGTGTTTGTTCGCTTGTGGGATGATGTAGTGTTTGTTCGCTTGTAGTGTTTGTTCGCTTGTGGGATGAATGTAGTGTTTGTTCGCGTGTGGGATGATGTAGTGTTTGTTCGCTTGTAGGATGATGTAGTGTTTGTTCGCTTGTAGGATGATGTAGTGTTTGTTCGCTTGTAGGGATGTATGTAGGATGATGTAGTGTTTGTTCGCTTGTAGGATGATGTAGTGTTTGTTCGCTTGTAGGATGATGTAGTGTTTGTTCGCTTGTAGGATGATGTAGTGTTTGTTCGCTTGTAGGATGATGTAGTGTTTGTTCGCTTGTGGGATGATGTAGTGTTTGTTCGCTTGTAGGATGATGTAGTGTTTGTTCGCTTGTGGGATGATGTAGTGTTTGTTCGCTTGTAGGATGATGTAGTGTTTGTTCGCTTGTAGGATGATGTAGTGTTTGTTCGCTTGTAGGATGATGTAGTGTTTGTTCGCTTGTAGGATGATGTAGTGTTTGTTCGCTTGTAGGATGATGTAGTGTTTGTTCGCTTGTGGGATGATGTAGTGTTTGTTCGCTTGTAGGATGATGTAGTGTTTGTTCACTTGTAGGATGATGTAGTGTTTGTTCACTTGTAGGATGATGTAGTGTTTGTTCACTTGTAGGATGATGTAGTGTTTGTTCACTTGTAGGATGATGTATGTAGTGTTTGTTCACTTGTAGGATGATGTAGTGTTTGTTCACTTGTAGGATGATGTAGTGTTTGTTCGCTTGTAGGATGATGTAGTGTTTGTTCTTGTAGGATGATGTACTTGTAGGATGATGTAGTGTTTGTTCACTTGTAGGATGAATGTAGTGTTTGTTCACTTGTAGGATGATGTAGTGTTTGTTCGCTTGTAGGATGATGTAGTGTTTGTTCGCTTGTAGGAATGTAGTGTTTGTTCACTTGTAGGGATGTATAGGAATGTAGTGTATGGAAGTGAGGTGGGACGAATCATTTGTTATATTATACTGTGTTTAGTTTTTCTGTGGTGAGGTGTGGAGATTGTTATTTTCTAACCTTTATTTGTTTCGTAATTTATTGAGGTGTTATGTATTATGTATTTGATATGAAGTTTAATATACAACAATAATAAGTGTGTAAAGAATTTTTGGATAATTGAGAATGTCTTCGTACATACAGTTTTATGTAAAATGTAAATACCTGTGACATTCTTTGGGTTATATTGCATATTGTGTTTATGGCTGCAATTTTGGATGTAATAAACCCACCTGTATTTGAAGCTGTGGGCTGTCTTTAGTTTAGTTAAATGTATGTTATGTGTGATGGGTTTTTTTTTTGGGGCGGTATCAAACTTTTTTAGTTGAACGTGTGTTTTCTTATGTATAAGTTTAGTGCTAAGGTAGGGAATGTGGAGATATTTCTTATGGGAATAAATTCGGACAGTACTGGCACCTGAACATACTTCTGGAGTGAAAAAATATCGTTAACCGGGGGTCCACTTTTGTAAGTTTGGTGGCAACCCTCAGTATTAATGCTTAAGAGAAAACTACAATACAACCTGGTTAAGCACATTAAAAATCTCGTTTATTAGCAACACTTTAATGACTACTTCACCTAATATATTTGATTTCTTGATAATTTATAAAGTAATTTTTTTTGTTACCTTACATAAGAACATAAGAACGAACATAAGAACGAAGGAACACTGCAGAAGGCCTACTGGCCCATGCGAGGCAGGTCCAAGTCTCCTACCGGCTTAAGCCAATGCACCCAACCTAGTCAGGTCAGGTCACACTGACTTAAGGGAGGAACACGGCAACCGACCTGGTAGCACAAGCTATCAGGTCTAACTCACACCCACCCACATCTACTCATGTATTTATCCAACCTATTTTTAAAGCTACACAACGTTCCGGCCTCTATAACGGTACTCGGGAGTTTGTTCCACTCATCCACAACTCTATTACCAAACCAGTACTTTCCTATATCCCTCCTGAATCTGAATTTTTCCAACTTAGCAAATGTTTCAACATTGTTATTCCTAATCTTATTTAAGTGTGGTCAGTAGACTATCACAATTAGAAAAATATTAACTTACGTTTATTATCAAATTCGAAAACAAAATTCTGTCCTCAGCCTAATAATTCTTTACCATGAAATTTTTTTGTTCCGTTTTTTTTAGAGAAAGTTAAGAGCATTCACTATTATTATTTAATATTGAGAGTTCCTATGTAAACTTATTTACTTGTTAATAAATAAGCATTTATGAAATCAAATCTAATCAGCAAAAAAATTGTTTTATGAAAGAAAACATTTGTACGTCTATGAATTTTGTATTAATTATAGAATTTGTTGCATTTGTGTTAGGATTTAAACTAATCAGAGGTTTAACTTGTCAGGGAGTTGAAAATAAATGGTATAAAATACCGACACAATGGAAACAAACATATATGCAGTTTAATGTGATCCTTTATTGACAACGTTTCGCCCACTCAGTGGGCTTTTTCAAGTCACAAACAGATCTACCTGGGGTGGAAGGTAAGTGAGTATTTATAGACAGGTTCAGAATTCAGAATTCATAGTCAGGTTCAACATTCTGAACCTGACTATAAATACTCACGTACCTTCCACCCCAGGTAGATCTGTTTGTGACTTGAAAAAGCCCACTGTGTGGTCGAAACGTTGTCAATAAAGGATCACATTAAATTGCATATGTGTTTATGTTTCCATTGTCAGGGAGTTACTGGAGACCGAGTCATGTAACCAGAGTAGCGGTGAGATTATTTCTTAAGAAATTTAACATCGGTGAGTATAATTGCTAAGAAGATTAACACAATTATAAGTTCAGATAAGGTGACCTGACCTCACTTTAAAAAAAAATATTTGCAATTATATTACTCCTCTGTACCTTTATCTGTGCTAAGGAAGAGTCCAGATTAGCAATAAACATATTTACATTTTAGATTCATGTTAGTTTTGTTAAATGTGATTTCCCAGGGTGATTTTCAAGTGTGTGTAGAATACTGTTTCAAGCTGGATAAAACAGTTGGTGAAACTAACAATAGGTTGGATAGAGTGTTATGAATGGTTTTCTTGACTCAGTGCAGGAAGAACGTCAGTTGAGGATGATGAGCATTTGTGTGGTCTATCAACGTCAGAAATAGACACCAGCATTGAAAAGTGTGGAAGGATATTTACAAAGACTGTCGTTAGAGCATCTAGGAACTTGCAAGTGCTGTGGAAATTTCTCAAAGGTCGTGTCAAAGCATTTGACTGGAAACTTTGAAACATGAGGCAAGTGGCTGCGAAATCTGTGCCGTGCTTGCTGACTCAAGACCAGAAAGACCATAGATTTCTGGCCCAAAACAACTTTGCAGTTGTTCCCCACTCCTCCCTACTCCCCACATCTTTCCCCTTGTGATGTCTTTCTCTTCCTAAAAATAAAAGTGGCACTCAAGGGACGAAGTTTTAATGACGTGGAGGAGATTTAAGCAGAATCACAGACTGCGCTAGACGCTGTTAGGAAAAAAAAGTTTCGGAAATTTTTCGAGAAGTGTCAGAGGCTTTAGGATCAGTGAATAGCCTTCCAAGGAGAATATTTCGAGGGTGACAGTTTCAGTTAGGTGATTGGGTAAGTCTATATATTTTTCTTTACAGCGGTCCAGGAACTCATTGAATCCACCTAATACATACATAAGCAAGACAAGACACAAGGGGATGGAAAATACTAGCTATAGGTCTTTCGTGCTATCGTAATTGCTTCTTCAAGACCTGTGCATTGTTTCAAGAGTTGCAATTGGTAGACTGAGAGGGAAAATTCTCCGTAGAAGGAAGGCAATGAATCAAACGGTTTCTTCGTATCAAGAAGACTGGCACAACACAGTGAGCCATAGAATTAACAAAGATCCGTGGAGGCATAATGGGAATGTACCAACACTGTAATAAGGGTGTGAAATTCGGGCTTTATGTCACAGCGAAGAGAATGCTGTAGGCAGTGGATATATCACGTTTGTGTTGTGTCAACATTATGCAATCCATTCGGTGCATGGATTTCAGAAGCAAGTGAAAGTGTGAGGTTTTCAGAAGTTTTATACAGATGGTGAAGGAAGGGATGTTGAGGTGGTTTAGGAATTTAGAGATGAAGCAAAATAGAATGTTTAAGAGGCATGTAAATCTGGACTGGAGGGAAAGAGGAGTAAGGTAAGGGTTGTCCCAAGAACAATTAGAGGGATAGGGGTAAAGCAGATTCTGAGTGATAGGAACTTGGACATCCAACAGGATTGTGTGAGTGCTTGAGGAGTGAGTGGAGGCAAGCGGTTTTTATGATTTGTCGTGCTGTTAGAGTGTGAACGAAATAATGTTAATAAAGGGATTTTGAGGAAACCATTTAGCCGGACTTGAATCCATGAGGTGGGAAATATTGTGCTGGCACTCTGAAAGAGTCTTGGAGTGTTACAGTTTAGTGTGAATTCTCTGAACCATATTGGTTACAAAAGAATAAAAATCTGTCTTATACAGTTTATGTCTGCAGTCACCACTAACTGGAAACTATTTCCACAGTAGAACGTATCCTCTGATACCTTATGCACCTACCCTCTTCATTAATAGATCTATGTCTTTATACACTATGTTGTATTCTTCATCTCAAATGCCCTATGAAAAACATTAGTAAATTTGACAGTCAGCAACTCCCTTTTGTAAAGCCATGTGTGGATCCATTGATCAAATTATGTCGTATGTAGTAAGCCATCAAAATTTTCGTCCATACATAACCTCTTCATAAAATTCTCTTTGTTTTCAACGAACAGTTTTGTATTGTGTCAAAAATAGGTGGAGCTGGTATGGTGGTGAAGGACTGGGAGCTGGGGAGTATGGAGGCGGGCAGTCAGGACCAGCTGGGGGAAGCGACTACCTGGGGGAAGCGACCAGCTGGGAGAGAACCAAACATTAAACAATGACACAAATGACATCCAACACATGGATTCAATTATTCAGGCGCTGACCTGCTGCAGCAATCAACTACGCTCAACATGCACGGTATTTTTACCACGGAATTCTATTGGGCGCCCAAAATCAATGACAATCAATGTAGTATAAAAGCTTGTCGAGGCCGACCCATGAATTTTTATTTCGCTGACGAATAACCAAAGACTCTCCAGCAAGTGTTCGCCACCTCTGTGTTCATGTGTAACACCTGTACCAGTGTAAACACCTGGGAGATGAAAGTATGTATACATGACCTGCTTGTTCACAATACTACTGCTGATGCAATTATTGCTGCTGCTGCTAATTCTGTTATGGATACTGCTAGTGCTGTTATTGCTGTTGCAGTGAACACTAATACTGTTATGGATACTGCTGTTTCTGTTACTGATGCTGTTACTATTGTTGGTGCTGTTAGTGATGTTACTACTGCTGCTGTTGTTACTGATGTTATTACTACTGCTGCTACTGCTACTGTTGTTAGTACTGCTGCTGTTACTGCTACTGCTGTTAGCACTACTGCTGCTCCAGTACCGCTAAATTTGGAACTTGGTTTTTCAATCTTCACAGCCACGGTAAATGCTGCGACAAAATCACAGACGCGGGTATTCCAGATTTATCCTTTGTTTCTGATAAAAAGTCTTTGATTCTTTCTTAGGTGGAATTTATTACAGCTCAGCAAGAATGTTCATGCCAGGAGAAGTGCCGATAAATCAGCCCAGAGTGGAATTTCATATAATAATTCGTATTAATAACTTTGTAAACACTGGCGATATTTAAGGATACACTGCCAGTTGCATGATCAACAGTGCTTAAATTGTCTCATGGAAACGTATAATAAAAGCAAGGGCCATTACTTTATGCGAGGAATTACTTCCCATGTGAGAAATTACTGTAAATCTTCTTACATTTGCAAATTGCTATCTCAAAGAGGAATAATCAGACGCAATCCATTTTAGATATTGAAATCTGTACTTCTCTATACGAACGTGTTTCTGTTTATATAATTCGTTTTTCATTTCCCCCTCTCTTCAGAGAGATACACATATACCCTAACCATGATCGATTACGCTTCTAGCTACCCAGATGAGCTGCAACTTAAAAATATTACGTCCACAAATATGGCTGAAGTTTTATTCTCAGTGTTCTGCATTGTACGAATATCTCGTGAAATTCAGAGGGTTGAAATAGCCAAGTTTACATCTGCTCTAAATGATCAAGTGTGTTAGCTAATAGGTTATAAGCCGCTTCTTTAAGACGCGTTACTTTCCTACTTGTAACAGAAGGATTAAGCGTCAAACTATCCTGAAATAGCTTTAGAAGCACTTGTGTAAACTAAATTCATCTGCATGGCATAAATTTCTGTCATGTATACTCTTACCAGTGAGAAGGATCCATGGTTATTCCTTAGGATTCTCACCATTCTAGCGCTTATATTAACAGAACATGCCCACATATGCAGCACCTGATCCAAATTTATAGTTTCTTGTATTTTAAGAAGTTAGAAATAACACTAGCATGAACTCTCAGCATCTTTTAGAGTAAGCGTTCAGAGAAAGGGAAAATTTCAGGGGTATTAAGGGCTTTAAGAAGGCAGCAGAAAACTGGCAAAAATTACAGACCAGTAGCCATAACATTACACATAATGAAAGTCTTGGAAATGGGGATGAGATGACAAGGAAGAAAAACTTTATGGAAAGGCACAAAATGCACAACCTGCACCAATATAATTTTAGAGCGGAAAGATCATTATCTTTCCGCTCTACACTATTGTTACAAAATAATGGACGCTGAGGAAAAGTAAAAAAAAATTGATTTTTCAATTTTCTGACGAAAAGAGAACAAATAGTGGTATTGAAACCAAATCTAGCTTCAGTAAAGTCAGGAGCTAAGTACCTCAAGAAACCTTTATTCTCATCCTAACACATGGCGATACGAAAATAAGCAGGAAATTCATATCGGAAGACGACACAGAGAAACTGCAAGAGATTATCAACAGTTTTCCAGTTGTAGAGAATAACGTGATGTTCAGTGGTGACGAATTCTAAGTGTTCATATATAGTAAAAACTATAGAAAGGAAAAAGAGACACCATGTTCAAGATATTGAATATGGAGAATATAGCTAAAGTTCGGAAAAAGGAGGAGGTGGACAACAAGAACTTCGAGTACTGTTGTGTTAGCACTCTAGGAAGGAGATTTAATAAAGCTGGAAGTACAGAGATTCTTCACTGCCTACAGAGACCAAATAAAACATTTGAACTACTGAGATGGCATCAGAGATCTGAATACATGGGTGTGTTGGGAGGGGGCGGGGGGGGGGGGGACGGAACTCGATGAGCCGCCGCCTCTACGTGGGGAATTTTAGGTATTTTGACTGACTGTAGGTAGATAGTATGCCACTGTCTGGTGAAACATTTGCAGGATGAAGGACACAAGTGCAACTAATGTGACATTTATTGTGGCAACGTTTCGCTCTCCAGGAGCTTTATCAAGCCATTACAAACAATACATACGAACGAACGAACGAAAGTTCAGGTAAGATCCCAAATGGGATGAGCGGGGAAGACGGGACAGACGAAGAATAGTGCTGGAGAGGAGTGTTCTTAGTTGTAGAAATAGAGCCAGGGCTTAACCCAGCAGCTAAGTCGATCGTGGGACAGACATTGAGAACACACATAGCAGGCTCTTCTGTTGGGACTCCGGTGGGTGAGTGGGGAAGTGTGGACAGACGAAGAATAGTCGGTGAGAGGAAGGTCTTGAGTTGTAGATGAAAGAGCCAGGGCTAAACCCAGCTGCGTGGCACTGCGAGGCAGTGTAGAGAGGGCATGTTGAGGACATAGAGGAGAGAGCAGACTGCAGACAGTGCTCGCTGGCTGATATGCTTCAGGCTGAGGTGAAGAGCTGGTTTGGACGTCAGGTGTCGGGAGGCTCACATTGTGTTGCGGAAGTGTGTTGTGTGTTTGGCTACACTTCGCTGGTGATGGAGCCACTCTTGAGTCTTTTGAAGTCTCTCTTGGACATGTGGAATAGTTGCATTCTGAGGTTGGAGCAGTTCAGATTCGTCACGAGGTAAGATAGTGCGTTTTCAAAAGGAATTTGGTGAGGTTTGGTGCAGGTGTACTTAACAGCTCCCTCTTTCATTAAGTGGAGCATATCAGCTGCGCTCATTTCGGTTGGGAGGTTGGGGGTGGTGTAGAAGGTTAGAGACCCATTAAAGGCTTGGCTTAGGTAACAGTTGCCTGTGGTTTCTTCGGTTACTTCTTCGACTACTACTTCGTCGTCGTCAGAGGGTTGTTCATAATGTTCTGGTTCTATTTCGTCTTCTGTGACTGTGTTGAGAGGAGGCAGGGAGTGTTGGTCGGTTGTGGTTTGTTGGGCTGGTGGTGGGTGGTGAAAGGTGGCAGTAGACGGTGGTGTTGGTTCTGGAGTAGAGTCTTGGTCAGAGATACGAGTAGGACCAGGGGTTGAGGTGAAGTTAACAATGTCTGGAATTAGCTTGAGGAGGTCTTGTGATGGTGGCGAGTCTGGAAAGTTGAAGTTTGGCATGTTGTTAAGGCGAAACAGTTCATTGATTGTTGTGTTGAATGAGCCAGGGTTTGCAGCATTAGTGAGGTGTGCATACATCATACAGTATAGCACCTTGGATGGAGCAGCGTCAGGAAGAGCAGAGAGGGACTGGCTGGGTGGAGATGATTGTTGTGTAGCTTGAAGGAGTTCGGTGGTATCTGATTGAATTTTTGCAATGGCGGCGTATGTTGGCGATTTAGGGTTGTTGTTCTTGGTTTCTTCAATGATTTTCTTAGACAGGACTTCTTTACGTAGAGGGCATTTTGCTGCAAGGGTGTGGTGAGTACCCTTGCAGTTGAGGCAGGTAGGAGAGGTAGTGGTAGTAGAACATTCTTTGAAGTCATGGCCGTCTTTACCGCAGTTTGTGCAGTACTTCTTCCCTTTCAGAGGACAGTCAGGCGTTGAGTGGTGATAGGAGTAGCAGGTCCAGCATGGCGAGATGTGGGCGAAACGTTCGGGTTCTATGTGACTTGGATGGATATGATAGTAGGAGATAGCTAGGCCGTCAGACAGTGCTCTAGTAGCCATCTCGATGTTGGAGAAGGTTAGCTTGATCATTGTAGAGGCGTTGGGGATTTTGGTGATATGTTCAATCGACGCCTAGGTATTTTGTTCCTCGATAGAGGTCTTGAGATCCTCAGTCGATAAAGAAGTGACGAGTTTGTCCAGCCGTTTGACGAAAACGGAACGTTTCGCTAGCAAAAAAGGTGAAGGGGAGATGGTGAACTGTCGGTCTCTGAGGGTTTTCATAGAAGTGTCGGCGATCAGCTTTGAGGCTTCATAATCGTCAGTACAGACGACGATGAATGAGTCTTTCGTCGAGTGGATGGCTGTAAATTTAACCTGTAGTCAAGTCTTAACAGCGGCAGCAAGGGCAAGTTTAGTAGAGTCATTTATTACTCCACTGTTGGGTTTGATCCTTACACGGTTTGCAAGTATCATGAAGAAGTAAGTCAGGCGCTGGTACGATGATTATAGGTTCCCCTCCCCGACGGGGATCGAAGGAACACTTCTTGAGGTGAGGAGCGACTGTGT